>NC_058080.1:593099590-593177109 GCF_014858855.1 Bufo gargarizans | reverse complement strand
TAGCAGTGGAGAGGGCAGGAGATGGGTGACCCTGTGGTGCAGAGAGGGGCCTAATTTCAGAACCACAACTGGCGGCAGGCGGTCTGCTTTCTGACAGCTGTAGCCAGCTGTGTACATAGTATATCCTGGTAATAAAGTCATTTGGCTTCCCCTTTGGTGGGATGAAAACATTTATCCATTTTGCTTTGATAGCAAGGGTCTAAAAGAATGGCTATCCAGTAATCATCAGATTGCTCATTTGAATGATACGCCTCTCATTACATAGCAAGCAACAAACATTCTGGTCAGCGTGCCCGAGGAGTCAGTTCTTTCCATTTCCGCCCCCCACTGAGATGATTGCGTGTCATGGGCGGTGTCATCTCATTATCATCCTCTTGTTTTCTCCACCTCTGACTGTGACACCTCCTCCAATGGCAGCTCTTAATCCTCCTCCATGGGAGTTTCTCCTACAGGGCGGGTATCTCTGATGACCTGCTACTGCCTGACCTCAAAACAACACATGCTCCTTGCTGAGGTGGTCTAGTGCATGACAAAACCATTCATGGCTTTCCATATGCAACGCTTGACTTTACACATGTGATAGTAGGAAAGGGAGAGCGTATGATGGCTCCCCCACATGACTGTTTACCCAACTTGGGCCCCCTCCCTCCACTTGTCCCTCTTTCATTTGTAGTACCGCAGATTTTCACTACCATTCCTACACCCCGCTACTGTCCCCTAACGGCCCACATTAATGTCATCTGTGTTTTTATTTCCAGGTCCTTTGATACTGTGCATTCATAATATTGCTATGAAACTGTTATGTTCATGTACTGTGCCTGGTTCACCAGCAGTTGGCAATGTATCTGGCAGAGAGCAATATTTAGATAGAATGGAACTTACCATTCTTCCTCTTTTGGGCAGAAGTGGGCTAGTCCCGCTTCCTACCAAGGAAGTGTGCATGAAGCTATAGTTAGTTGTAGTGTAGTCGAGTCTAGTGTTAGAAGCAGACGAGTCAAGATGGAGCAGTGAGGGGAATGCCTCCCTGCAGCAGGAGTCCCTTCAAGGGAAGCAGCTCATATAGCAACATGACTCCTTACAGATTAAGAGGCAGAGTTTCACAAGGGTCTCAACAGCCAAAGGCACCAGATCCAAGGTACCAGATCTGTCAGCAAGTCCAGCTACCAGACCCAAACCAGAGTCTAGCACAGCAGAGAAAGATAGAGCAAGGTATTCAAGTTTTTCACCAAGTCTGGACTTGACTTATTCTCCACCTACAACTCTCTTTTTATTGCTTCAGAGCCTAACCTTGGGGAGCGATGGTATCCAGGAAAGAGGACCATGACACACACAGAAACTAATAAGGCAGCACCACACCCCTCGGCAATTCCTAAAATCCATGACACACACAGAAACTAATAAGGCAGCACCACACCCCTCGGCAATTCCTAAAATCCTAGGACACGATCAGCCCTGGGTGGCGGCCTATTGCATGCGTGCTGCACCATATTTATTTTTTGTTCTGGTAAATATTAAAGAAAACTATACCAAATATATAGTATACAACCCCCCCATCCATCCGACACAGTACATAGCATAACACCCCAAGCTCCACACAATATATACTATAATAACCCCAACCCAATACAGTATATAGTATAACACCCCAGCCCCGCATAGTGTATATCATAACACCCCCAGCCCTACATAGTGTATAGTATAACACCTCCAGCCTCTCATAATACATAATGTAACAGCCAGGGCCCTCACAGTATATTACACTGCACAGTATGCAATGCACAGTATAGCACCCCACAGTATGCAGTATATAGTACAGTATAAAAAAGCCCACAGTATGTAGTATTAAGTATATACCACCCCACAGTACGAAGTATGCATTCTACACAGTATGCAGTATATAACACCCCTCAGTATGCAATATATAATAAAACACAGTACAGTATGCAGTATATAGTATAACCCCCTACAGTATACAGTATAGATCTCCCTTATCTTTCATCCATAGTCCGTGGCCCATGTACTTGCTTTTAGTGACAGGAGGAACACACATATGCTGCACCACAAGAGGGAGGCGGACTCAGCAGCTTTGAGCTCTGCACAGACTGTTCTGAAATCTACACATAGCCAGAAGCTCCTGCATTTCCTGCATAATAATTGGTTTTAGCAGTATACAGTTTAGCTGGTTGGATAGACCACACTATGACCTAAAGCATAGTCAGTAACCAGTAGGCCTGCTCGTTACTTCCACTGCCTGCTGTTGCAAGTGTAGGTTAATGCCCATATTATGATCCGCCATTGCCTGAACTGGGATATCTATGGAAAAATTGCAATTTTCACTTTGCACCATCTGCTGTGCATTCATTTTTTTGCAAAACACTTGTGGGTTCAAAATATTTACTGTACCCTTTGGTAAATTCTTTGAAGGGTGTGGTTTCTCAATTGGGCCCTACAGTTGTCAGCCACAGCTGTACAAATCACCAAACTAGGCCTTGAATACACATGGCGTTCTTTCTCTTCTCAACCCTTCAGTGAGCCCAAATGGCAGTTTATGACCACCTAGGAGGTATTATCGTACTTTGAAAAAATTATGTGTTTCTAGATTCTATGAAAAGCTTCAATAAATTCCTTGAGGGATGTAGTCCCCAAAATGGGTACCTTAGAGTCCCTTGAAATGCGAGATGCCGCTTGAAAACCATTCCAGCTAAATTTGCCCTCCAATTGCCAAATGGCTCTCCTTCCCTTCTGAGCCCTGCCATGTGCCTATACAGCATTTTACCACCACACATGAGTGTTTCTGTAAAGTGCAGAATCAAGGTAATAAATATTGGGGTTTGTTTTGCTGTTAACCCTTTCTGTGTTACAGGAAAAATTAATTCAAATGAAAAACTTGCAAAAGAAATGACATTTTGAATAGCTTGAGGGGTCTAATGTCACGACTATGGTTTTGGTCGTGACTCTTTGTGTCGCATGCAGTTGTCAGCGGTCTGCTCTTGGTTTGTCTACCGCAGACGAGGGCAGTTAGTTTGTTGCCTCACGTATGGTTGCCGCTGGCAACATGATGTTGTTGGCAGTGTAGCAGCCTGAGCTGGTTGCTAGGCGTCTCGCTGTCAAGGCATGTGGTTGCATCTGGCAAGGGGTGTTTGAATGTGTTCACAACACTATGTTTGGTGTGCACGGGATTTAGCCCTTTAAGTGACACTTTCCTTGTCTGGTGTTGGAAGGGTTAACTCCTTTCCTAGTATGTGTGTGTGGGTGTGGCTACTTGGGCTATGTAGCTTCTGCTGGATGCCTGTAGCTGAGGGGTACTCCAGCCATGCTTTATGCTGGAGTCATCCTCCTGGTCTTTATATGCCATCTATCCAGTGAGGGCCACCCTTGTAGTCATAAATATATGTTTAGATGTTAAGAAGATGTTTTTATGTTCTCTATGTTGTTTGTAGCTATGGGTGTCCTGGATACCTGTGTGATTTGTGATGTGTGTGCTGTGTCCTTAATATTTGTGTGGACATCAGTACTTGTGCACGGGTTCCAGTCAGCGTGTCTGTAGCAGGTAGGTGTGGAACTGGTTTAACTCACCTGCCATATCCATATATATGTTTCCCCTCTCCTTGCTCCTTGGCCAGTGAGACTCCTGTTCGGCAGTGTCTAGGAGGAGCAGGTCGTCTTACCCTTCTCCTAGTCCAGGGATATCCTGAGGGCTAGTAGGGACCCTAGGTTACGGAGTATGAGCCCTCCTACCATCTGGGTTGGCTCATACAGTTAGGAGTCAGGGTCAGAATTAGGGACGCGCTAGGAGGTGACCTGCTCCCTGATCCTGTCGTCCAGGCCTAGCAGCTACCCTTATCCTATTGACATTGCACGGTTGAGGGTTTCTGCCACTCTCATCCGTTGACATCTAACTTCAAAAATGGAGTAATTTCTAAATGGTTTCTATTATGTAAGCCCCTCGAAGTCACTTCAGAACTGAATTGGTCCTTTAAAAAATTCATTTTGGAAATTTTCTTGAAAATTTGAAAACTTACTTCTACAATTCTAAGCTTTCTAACGTCCCAATTTTTTTTTATAAAATGACATTACATAATGATTCTAACATAAAATTAACATATGGTGAATGTTAACAAATTTTGTGAGGTATCAATATCTGTCTTAGGCCTCATGCACACGACCGTTCCATTTTTTGCGGTCCGCAAATTGCGGATCCGCAAAACACGGAAGCCGCCCGTGTGCCTTCCGCAATTTGCGGAAGGGAACATGCGGCCCATTGTAGAAATGCCTATTCTTGTCCGCAAATGGACAAGAATAGGACATGTTATATATTTTTTTGCGGGGCTACGTAAAGGAGCAACGGTTGCGGACAGCACACGGAGTGCTGTCCGCATCTTTTGCGGCCCCATTAAAGTGAATGGGTCCACACCCAAGCTGCAAAAACTGCGGCTCGGATGCGGACCAGAACAACAGTCGTGTGCATGAGGCCTTAAAAGCTGAAAAATGATGGTAAAATTTAGAGAACTGCTAAATTTGCCACATTTTATGTAAATTTTAGATTTTTTTTATAAATAAAAAATAAAGCATATGGACCTAAATTTACCACTAACATGAAGTATGATGTGTCACAATAAAAAATATTAGAATGGCTTGGATAAGTAAAAGTGTTCCAAAGATTTTACCACATAAAGTTACATACAGTCATGGCCATAAATGTTGGCACTCTGAAATTTTTCAAGAAAATGAAGTATTTCTCTGCAAAATTATTGCCGTAACACATGTTTTGCTATACACATGTTTATTCCCTTTGTGTTTATTGGAACAAAACCAAAAAAAGGGAGGAAAAAAAGCTAATTGGACATAATGTCACACCAAACTCCAAAAATGGTCTGGACAAAATTAATGGCACCCTTTCAAAATTGTGGATAAATAAGACTGTTTCAAGCATGTGATGCTCCTTTAAACTCACCTGGGGCAAGTAAGAGGTGTGGGCAAAATAAAAGCAGATAAAAAGGAGAGAAGTTCACTAAGGGCTGTTTCACACTGTGATTTCGTAGTAAAGAGATCACAGAGAGGCACGGAGCATTATCAGTCATGTTAATGCTCTGTGCCTCTGCAGTCTGCATTGGGTCGTGGCACTCTTTCACGGAGCGGATGCCACGCACGGCATCCGCTCGTGTGAAACAGCCCTTAGTCTTTGCATTGTGTGTCTGTGTGCGCCACACTAAGCATGGACAACAGAAAGAGGATAAGAGTACTGTCTGAGGACTTGAGAACCAAAATTGTGGAAAAATATAAACAATCTCAAGGTTACAAGTCCATCTCCAGAGATCTAGATTTGCCTTTGTCCACAGTGCGCAACATTATCAAGAACTTTGCAACCCATGGCACTGTAGCTAATCTCCCTGGGGCGTGGACGGAAGAGAAAAAATGATGAAAGGTGTCAACGCAGGATAGTCCGGATGGTGGATAAGCAGTCCCAAACAAGTTCCAAAGATATTCAAGCTGTCCTGCAGGCTCAGGGAGCATCAGTGTCAGCACAAACTATCCTTCGACATTTAACCCCTTAAGGACTCAGCCCTATTTCACTTTAAGGACTTGGCCATTTTTGGAAAATCTGTCCCTTTAAGTGCTCATAACTTGCAAATTTTGAAATTTTTCAGAAATCTTCAAAATCCCACTTTTTATGGACCAGTTCAGGTTTGAAGTCATATAGTGAGGCTTAGATAATAGAAACCTCCCAAAAATGACCCCATTCTAGAAACTACAACCCTCAAGGTATTCAAAACTGTTTTTTTCAAACTTTATTAACCCTTTAGGTCTTCCACAAGAGTTAATGGCAGATTGAGAAACAATTTCGAAATTTCTATTTTTTGGAAAATTTTCCAATATAATCAATTTTTTCCAGGAGTAAAACAAGGGTTAACTGCAAAACAAAACTCAAAATGGGTTGCCCTGATTCTGTAGTTTGCAGAAACACCCCATATGTGGTCGTAAACTACTATTTGGCTAAACGGCATGACATAGAAGAAGGGGAACGCCATATGGTTTTTGGAAGGCAGATTTTGCTGGACTGGTTATTTACACCATGTACCCTTTCAAGCACCCTGATGCACCCCTAGAGTAGAAACTCCATATAAGTGACCCCATCTAGGAAACTACGGGATAAGGTGGTTGTTGTTTTGGGACTATTTTAGGGGTAAATATGATTTTTGGTTGCTCTATATTACTCTTTTTTGAGGCAATGTACTAAAAAAATTAAATTCTAAAATTGTTTCTACATTCGCTATTTAGTTATGTGGAACACCTAAAGGGTTAACATAGTTTGTAAAGTAACTTTTGAATACCTTGAGGGGTGTAGTTTCTTAGATGGGGTCACTTTTTTGGAGTTTCTAGTTTAGACTACATCAGGGGGGGCTTCTAATGGGACATGGTGTCCCAAAAAAAACTGTCCGTCAAAATCTGCCTTCCAGAAACCATATGGAGTTCCCTTCGTTCTATTCCCTGCCGTGCGGCTATATAGCCATTTACGACCACATATGGGGTGTTTCTGCAAACTACAGAATCAGAGCCATAAATATTGAGTTTTGTTTGGCTGTTAACCCTTGCTTTATTACCGGCAAAAGGATTCAAATGGAAATTTTGCCCAAAAATGGGTGTTTTGGCACCGTTTTTATTTTATATTTTTAACACCGTTCATCCGAGGCGTTTGGTCAAAAGTTATTTCTATAGCGACGACTTTTACGCACGCGACGATGCCCAATATGTATGGCTCTCAGACTTTGGAGACACTAAGCAGGCATCCTAAAAACTGCGGCCCTCCAGATGTTGTAAAACTACAATTCCCACCATGCCCTGCTGATGGCTGTAGGTTGTCTGGGCATGCTGGGAGTTATAGTTTTACAACATCTGGAGGGCCGCAGTTTGAGGATGCATGCTCTAAAACTAATATTTTTTTGGGGGAAAAAAATTGTTTCCAAAGTCTGAGAGCCATAGTGTTTTATGTTCTCTAGTGGACTGTTGGGGATTATAAAAAATGTAGTACTCCATGGAAGTGTGATACTCCCTGAAGCAATCGATAACGCAGAGGCCCGGATGATCGGGGCACGTGTCACATTGAGTAGTGGTGTCCTTCCGTATCCCCCTCTTGTGACACACTCTGCATCTTTTTTGGGTTCGTCCCTTCTTTCCAGTATGGGGGTCCACACCTGGAAAATGTTGGCCAGGGACGATCCGGGCGCCTCCAGTTCCCGAGGTACTCCGGCCTTCTCTTTCCCGGTCCGAAAAGATCAGGTCTTTGAGGACTGCCTCATAGAACTGGAGGAATGTCCCTGTGCTGCCAGCGCTTCGGGATAGTACAAAAGAGTTGTACATGGCAACCTGTACCAAGTAGACCGCAACTTTTTTGTACCATGCCCGGGTTTTGCGCATGGCGTTATATGGCTTGAGGACTTGATCAGAGAGATCAACTCCTCCCATATACCGATTGTAGTCGATGATACAATCGGGCTTGAGGGCCGTTGCCGCGGTACCTCGCACAGGGACAGGGGTGGTGCTGTTACTGTGGATTGTGGGCAGCATAAGGACATCCCTCTTGTCCTTATACCTGACCAGCAACAGGTTTCCACTGATAAGGGCACGGGTCTCACCCCTGGGGATAGGTACCTGGAGGGGGTGGGCAGGGAGGCGTTGATTTTTCCGCATGGTCCCACAAGCGAACGTGGATCTGGCGGCAAGGGACCTGAACAAGGGAATGCCGGTATAAAAGTTATCCACGTAGTGGGTACATAAGGTCCCACACAAGTTTCCCGCTAACACCCAGAGTGGGGGGACATTCTGGGGGTTGAATACGGGAATCTCGCCCCTCGTACACACGAAATTTGTAAGTGTACCCTGAGGTACTCTCACAAATTTTGGATAGCTTTACGCCATACCTCGCCCGCTTTGTGGGAATATATTGGCGGAAACTGAGTCTCCCCTTGAACGCAACGAGAGACTCATCAACCGCGACCTCCCTTCCAGGTACGTAGGCCTGTTTAAATTTGGCCCCAAAGTGATCGATGACCGTCCGTATCTTATACAGCCGGTCATAGGCAGGATCACCTCGGGGGGGACATGCTGCATTATCGGAATAATGCAGACATTTCCGGATGGCCTCAAACCGGGGACGTGTCATGGCCATACTGTACAGTGGGGTCTGGTATAGGACGTCCCCACTCCAGTATTGCCTGACACTGGGTTTTTGGACTAGACCCATATCTGGCATGAGGCCCCAAAATGTCCTCATCTCGGCTGCACTGACCGGCGTCCAGCCACCGGGTCTAGCCAAAAATGAGCCTGGGTTTTGAGCGATGAACTGTTGGGCGTACAGATTCGTCTGCTCCACCATCAGATTCACCAGTGGGTTACTGAAAAACCAACTAAAAAAGTCTATTTCAGTAAACCCCACTGTGGGAATATGGATTCCAGGGGGGGTCTGGGGTCTGATAGATGGATCAAAGAAAGTTTTGTGTAAAAGTTCTTTATTTTTTTTTCCTAACTAACTTTTCCCTGCTTTCCCTTCCTAATGGTGCCTCTCCCTCACTGACCCTAACCTACCTGGGTGGCGATGGGTGCAGGAGGGTGATGGATTACTATAAGGGGGACGCAGGAGCTGGTGCTGAACGGTGCTGCACGGTCAGGGTGCTGGACAGGAAGAGGAGGGGAGAGAGGAGTGCAGGAAGTTTGAATCTCGCGCCTCTCTCCCCTGCACCAATCAGCACCCTGGACAGCAGTGTTCAGCACCAGGGCCAGCACCGCCTCTCCAAATCTTCGTACTGCGATTGGTCGTGTGTAATCACGCCACCGATCGCAGTCTTTTTCCGGTTCATCGGGTCACAGGACACCCGAATGGACCAAAAACGCAGAAAACCGCAGGTCTGAATTGACCTGCGGTTTTCTGCGATCGTCGATACGGGGGGGTCAAATGACCCCCCCTGCGTTGTTAAGGGATGCCGGCTGAATGATTTCAGCCGGCATCCCATTCCGATTAACCCCCGTGGCGCCGGAATCGCGAATTAAAGCCATGACGTACCGGTACGTCATGGGTCCTTAAGGATTCGGGATCCATGCCGTACCGGTACGTCATGGGTCCCTAAGGGGTTAAATTAAATGAAACGCTATGGCAGGAGACCTAGGAGGACCCCACTGCTGACACAGAGACATAAAAAAGCAAGATTACATTTTGCAAAAATGAACTTGAGTAAGCCAAAATCCTTCTGGGAAAACGTCTTGTGGACAGATGAGACCAAGATAGAGCTTTTTGGTAAAGCACATCATTCTACTGTTTACCAAAAACGGAATGAGGCCTACAAAGAAAAGAACACAGTACCTACAGTGAAATATGGTGGAAGTTCATTGATGTTTTGGGGTTGCTTTGTTGCCTCTGGCACTGGGTGCCTTGAATGTGTGCAAGGCATCATGAAATCTGAGGATTACCAACGGATTTTGGGTCGCATTGTAGAGCCCAGTGTCAGAAAGCTGGGTTTGCGTCTGAGATCTTGGGTCTTCCAGCAGGACAATGTCCCCAAACATACATCAAAAAGCACCCAGAAATGGATGGCAACAAAGCGCTGGAGAGTTCTGAAGTGGCCAGCAATCAGTCCAGATCTAAATCCCATTGAACACCTGTGGAGAGATCTTAAAATTGCTGTTGGGAAAAGGCGCCCAATAAGAGAGACCTGGAGCAGTTTGCTAAGGAATAGTGGTCCAAAATTCCGGGTGAGAGGTGTCAGAAGCTTAATGATGGTTATAGGAAGCGACTGATTTCAGTTATTTTTTCCAAAGGGTGTGCAACCAAATATTAAGTTAAGGGTGCCAATAATTTTGTCCAGACCATTTTTCGAGTTTGGTGTGACATTGTGTCCAATTAGCTTTTTTTCCTTCCTTCCTTTTTTGGCTTTGTTCCAACACACACAAAGGGAATAAACGTGTATAGCAAAACATGTGTTACTGCAATACTTTTCTGTAAGAAATACTTCATTTTCTTGAAAAATTTCAGGGGTGCCAACATTTACGGCCATGACTGTATGTCAGATTTGCAAAAGTACACATGGTCTGGAAGCTGAAAACTGGCTCAGTTTGGAAGTGGTTAAGCTTGCAGTACACATTTCAGTATTTGCTGAGCCAAGAGCAAAGGTAAGCAAGGGCTCATGTGTAATTATGCAGAATTATAGGAAAACTGGGCGATAACTCTTTAAGTACTGTAACTCTAATGAAGTTACAGTACACTGGTTGTCACCTAACATAAAAAAAATAATTTAGAACTAAGAAAAAACTTCACAGAAAACATTATAGCCAATTAAAAATAATTCCCCTCCAGTCTTTAGTTCTTACCATTTTGCAAAACCATGTTAATGTGTGGGGCCCCCAGAGTTCAGGGGGTCCCCTTTTGGCCACAAGCAGTTGGGCAAAAAAAAATTTAAGAACTAAACCAGGTCCAATTTAACCATAGGGTAAATGGTGCACTTTCGGCAGGCCTCCTGGCAGCCAGGCACAACTTTCAACTGTATTTGCATCCCCAGGACTCCGATACAATTGAAAACTATGGCAGAGCAGTGACCTGCCATTCTTTGTAATAGTTAAGGCATCTGGGAGTACAAGGCATCAGCCGCTCGGCACAGGCGGCATGTGCATGATGGTGTGATTTCATCGCTTCTCATGTGCCAGGCAGCTAACAGTAACACATGAGCAGAATGATGATGTTGCTAAGAACTGAGTGAGCAGGGTCAGAGCCCTGGCTATATCTTCTCTCTGCCTGCGCTCTGCAAACCTGCACTGATTGCTTCTCAGTTGCACAAAGGGGCGGATTGGCCATAGACTTTACAGGGAAATTTCCAGGTGGGCCGATGCCCAGGGGGCTGCCTGAGCACTCCTCATGGCCGGCCAGTGGAAGTTTGTGGGGATGTATTTTGTGCTGCTGGAAGTATTTTGTGATTGACTGTGGTATTTGGCTCTGTTGGGATGGTATAATGTACCAGAATATGGTATTGCTGGCCGTGCCTTCCATCACTTTGGACCCGACTACAAAACAGGGCCACTTTTAATATTTTTTCCAGTGCTACTTTAAGTTCTGAGTTCGGCCCTGGTTGCACGTGCCTTTATTCTCCTGTGCCCTGTAAGTAACTTTATAGAGCAGAGCTGCTTATAATCCTTGCAGTGTTCCCTCCAGTGCTCGGTGATCAGGGGGGCTCTGCAGGGCCTCCAGGCATAACTTTGCTTGAGGTCCTAGAAATGCCATATCTGCTCCTGGCCCCATTCTTCTTCTTCTGAGTTACTGTAAAGCTAAGGCATACAGTTTCATAATTTTTTAGGTAGAAAAATTAGTATTTCTTCCATGCATCACAACTGTTGTATAAAGTACAGTAAAACGCTATACAGTAATGGATTTATGTTCGCACTGAACATCTGCAGTTATTGATGTATCCCGCTTTGTACACCTTCTCCTTATGGCTTTGCTGCATATCTGATTCATTCATATTCATTAATATTCTGGTAAGCTCTTTTCAAGCCCCATTCTTCATTTATTAATCATTCCAACTAGAGCAGCATGTGTCCGGTTGTGCTCAATAACTGTGTAAGCCAAGGCAGTCCTTTGTGGATTATCATCCAGGCGATGCCATTTGTATTGAGAAGAGACCAAACGGTACAAAACCTAAATGTTATATCTCCATATCCACACTGCGGAATGCCGCCAAACCAGCAGCCTTCCGTATACACACTGTTGATAAAGCAATGTAATCTGCACGGGAAGCTTTGAATGAGAAACTCTCAATACAGCAAATGGCATCCTCCCTAGGATGAATTATCCATCCCAGCAGGAAGGCTGGACAGCGGCAAGATTAAAAAATACAGACAAAACCCAACAGCATCTTCCGTTACTTGGAAAGCTTTAATGTACAGAATTATTTTAATGATTTTTAGGCGTACTTGATATTTTAAGCAGGCATTATTTGTGCCTTAGGATAAAAAATAGCATTAAGAAATGCAGTCAGGTGTGCAGCTGTGCAAGCAATACAGTAATGCCAATAAAAATTAAAATAATTTGTCATGTAGACCATGTAAGAAAAAACAACACAAAAATGATGAAAGGTGAAATAGAGAACCATGGAAAATGCAGGTCTACATTTAAAGGGATTGTCCCATCATGACAACATCCTCTATCCACAGAATAGGAGATACGTGTCTGATAAGCGGGGATCCAACCTTTGGGGTTCCAGCTGAACATGAGAACACGGGCCCCAATTTGAATGGAGTGTCAGTCCCACATGCACACTGCTATTGCAATCAGCTCTACCAGGCTGCCCAAGATGGCCATGTGCTGGTACTTGACTATCTCTGGCAGTCCCATAAAGTTGAATGGAGAGGCGGAAACGCATGCATGTCTGCTTTATCATTCAAATCGAGAGAATGGGCCCCCATTCTCGTGATCTGTAGGGGCCACAGCAGTTGGAACCCTCGCCAATCAGACATATTCCTTATCCTGTGGATACATTGTTTTAAAGAGGTTATCCCATGACTAATCTAAAAAATGATAATCAGACATCATATAGGACATGACAATCTCTTTCTAACAAAGCTAGAACCAGCCCTGTACCTCACATGGATCCAGAGATCTCCCAATTCATTGCTCTGCTAGATCTCTATCAAGCTGACAGCTCAAGGGGAGTGTCATTTCTGCTGCAGCTAAGGGGGCGTGTCTATGTTCTACCTATCACAGCTCAGGAGGCCTTCTCAGTGAGCAGGACAAAGAAATAAGAAAAAAAACAGCAGGTGGCGCTATACAGGTAAATTTTATTGACTAACTCAGTGGCTATGCAAAATTTTTAATTACATGTAATTACAAAAGTATTCAGATCCAGGTGCTATAGAATATTTTTCATGGGACAAAACCCTGTGTGCAAAACATTACACATATTAATGCAAGAGTTAAAGGAGTTTGTCAGTACTTCTTTATTTCATATCTGGGAGTCGGCACCAAAACTACAGCTCCATCCATTGTGTGTAGTGGATGGAGCTTGTGAATGGAGTCTATCCACTGCACACAATAGAAGGAAGCGTAGTTCTGATGCTGACTTCTGGCGCTGAAACTACTGCAGAACAGCTGATTGCAGGGAGTGTGGTGTGTTCAACCCCTGCCAATCAGATATAAAAGAACCAGGAAACCCCTTACATTTTTTGACATTTTAAATCAGTTCTTGCCTGTCATTCAAGTACTTTATATCATGTACTATAGTGGAAGTTATATCATGCGAGGGAAACTCATAAAGACTGGCATACTGCTGAGTTTTATTGCGTGCCATACTCTTAGCACTGTGCACACCTGTTGGCGAATGCAGTGAATGACTATTGATTAATACAGCGCCCAGTGCTTAAGAAAATTAAGATGCACTTAGAGCAATTTTAACTAAAAACTGGGATTAATTCTCCTCCATTGTCTGCTTCTTCATAGTTATGACTTATCCTCAAGATAGGTAATCCATATCAGATCTGCAGGGGTGCGACACTTGGGACCTCCGCCGATCAGCTATTAGAAGAGGCCTCGAGTTCCGCAGCCTCTTCCTAGGCCAGTGACATAGGAACATCAGTCACATTGCCTAGTTGCAGCTCAGCCCTATTCAAATCAATGGGGCTGAGCTGCAATACCAAGCACTGCCACTATATGATGTGCGGCGCTGTCTTTGGAAAGCTGATGGGAACCTTCATCGCTCACCAGAGCTTCGGTGAGCACAGCAGCTCCCTGAAACAACTGAATGGTGGGGGTGCTGGGACTTGGATCCCTACTAATGTGATACTGATAACCTATCCTGGGGATGTAAGACCGTGAACCAGGGAGGGCTCCCCAGGATACAGCGAAGCCACAGACAAGGAAAGCAACACTGACACCTGCTTTCATGAAAACTGAGACTTTACTGAACAGAAGTAATTAACACAATCTCATTTGTAGTGAACATATAATAAAGTTACAAATGCCTGGACGCCGAGACCCCTGTGCTGCACAGCACGGCACCCCAAGATGGCCGACAGACACCACTTATGATAATTTACCTATTGTGGGCACAACAATTGTATGGGGTGCAAGATACAGGCGGCCTGCGGTGCAGCACAAGAGCTCACAATCTTACAGGCTTATACAATAGTTTCCCTTCTTCCTAAACGACACCGTGACACGTAACTGTATTACTCCCAGTCAAGATGCTGGAGTAGCTGAAGTTTTCAGTGAAGTCCCTTGTTGATCCAGGAGCGAACTATAAACTTATAAGTAGTAGGTCCTAGTGTTGGGTAATTTCAGAATCTTTGTAGCACAATCCTTGCAGCCTGCCTCACACAGGATCCCTATCTGACTAACTAAATGCAGGCTAGATCACAGTCTCTAGTTTTCTACCAGGCTCCCACAATATACTGCGCTGCGTGCACGATTTGGCTTACCGACCCGAGTTTGTTCTTCATCCGATGGTGACTTAAACCAAATACCAAGTCTGTCCATCCACAATTAGGCCCTGCAGGGTCTGTAGCTCCATTCCACAGCTTTTCCAGCCTTCTGGGAACCGATCCTCTCTTTCCTGGACGACATCAGGATTGCTGACAGTCATCAGTCACTTCCAACAGTGACTCTGGCCACTCCAGGTCTCACTGACACCTAGATGCCACTAGATGCTGCCTTCCAGCTCCTGTCCCTGCAAAACATTTCTGCCATGTCATATCCTGGTTCTTCTTCAGCAAGTAACCACACCTCTCAATGCATATACAATTACTTGCAGTATGTTAGCTGTGTGGTGAAACAGCGGCCTCTTGTGGCAAAATGCAGAATGACAGTTCTAATAAAGCAATGTGTACAGAAACAGTATGAGCTGTTTTTCCATCTTACAGGGGTAAGTCATAATTGTCTTTTCCAGGATAACGCCTTTAGCGTCAGGACAAGTAAAGCTTCACTGCATATGCACAAGGGAGATTTCAGCAAGGTTGCTGATAATGCTCTGCATGCTCAGATACATCAATCTAGACAGATGGGAGGGGGTTTCGATGTGGCGAGTTTAATTTCCTACAGTTCCTATCTCCTTCCCTTCAAGCAGCTCATTTGTATACAGTTCTAGCTGTGAATAAAGATGACTTTTTGCTGATATGAGCCATCTGCTTTGGCAATAAAGAACATCTACCGATACATAAGGCCAAGTTCACATCTGCGTTGTGAACTGCAGCAGTAATCTGGTTACCTTGTTCGGCGTACATGCTGGCTTTCAGCTGGACAGTAAAAAAATGCTACACGCAACATATTTTGTCCAGCTGAAAGACGGCATATATGCTGGAAAGTGGCCGGATAACCCCCGGATCCCATTACAGTGAATGGGGATCCGACAGCACGTGACCCTAAAATGCTTTTGTGATTGCATGTAATAAAAAATGTAGTATAGCCACGGAGCTATTCACTGAAATGTATCTGTATAGCAGTACCCACTGTTTGGCTACTAGCTGTATCTACTATTAAAAGCTGTGACAGTAATAGGAAGAGAGCTGTAGCAGAAAGGACATGTCCCTTGAGCTGAGATAGGGAGATAGCTGCAGCAGAAATGACAATCCTCATGAGCTGTAATAGGGAGAGAGCTGCATCAGAAAGGATACATCCCCTGAGCTTTAATAGGGAGAAAGCTGCAACAGAGAGGATATACCTTCTTAGCTGTGATAGAGAGAGCTGTAGCATAAAGGTCACGCCCACTGAGCTGTGACAGGTAGAGAGCTTAGGCAGAAAGGATGCACCCTCGCAATTGTAATAGAGAGAGCTACAACAGAAAGGCCATACTCATTGAGCTGCCAGCTTAAAAAATAAATCTATCAGAGAAATTGGAGGAGTGAATACAGTGGCGTACACACAATCCATGGGGCCCCAGTGCGAAACTGATCTATGGGGCCCCCTCCCCGTCGCCCCCCCCCCCCAACCTGCCTCCTAGCCCTACCCCCACTACCTCCCCTACCAGTGGTGTAACTATAGTGTTATGGGCCACAGTGCAAACATTTTTTCAAAGAACCGGCAGATTTTTTTTACTAAGGGCTCTTTCCGTGCGGCTAATCCGCGGCGTGACTGAGTGCCAAGCCCCATTCTAGACAGCAGAGACACGGAGCAGTGACATGATTGACTGTGATCTTTTTACTACAAAATCACGGTGACAACTTTATGTCTCTGTGATTTTGTAGTAAAGAGATCACAGAGAGGCACGGAGCATAATCAGTCATGTTAATGCTCTGTGTCTCTGCTGTCCGGAACGGGGCTTGGCTCTCATTTACGCAGCGGATTCCTCGCACGGGATCCGCTTGTGTTAAAGAGCCCTAAGCCCAATGCATGGCTACACTCACCTAGTCCTAATAAAATCTGGTCCTACCTCATCCAGGGTGTCGCTGGCGTCGGCGTGATGTCCGCTGGATCCAGAACAAGGTCCCTGTGGTGAGAAAAAAAGAATAATCACATAAGGAAGGGATGGTGACTGCCCCTGTGAAATCACCAGCTGGCCTGTAAGACTGAGCCATGCCAATGTGTAGCAGGGTAATCTAGGACATTTCCCCTAAGTGCAACCACACGGTACTAATGCCCACCTTGTGGCCCCTCACAGTAGTTATGCCCACCTTTGTTCCCGTCACAGTAATTATGCCCAGATATGTGCCCCCTCACAGTAGTTATGCCAAATATGTGTCCCCTTACAGTAGTAATGCCAGATTATGTGCCCCCTTACAGTATTAATGCCAGACTATGTGCCCCTCACCTAGTAACGCCAGATTATATGCCCCTTACAGTAGTAATGCCAGATTATGTGCCCCTCACAGTATTTATGCCCAGTTATGTGCCCCCTCAAAGTAAATATGCCCACATATGTGCCCCCTCAGAGTGGTTATGCCAGATTACGTGTCCTCTCACAGTAATAATGCCAGATTATGTGCCCCTTCACAGTATTTATTAGGGATCGACCGATATTGATTTTTTAGGGCCGATACCGATACCGATAATTTGTGAACTTTCAGGCCGATAGCCGATAATTTATACCGATATTCTGGGAATTTTCATTTTTGAAAAAAATAAAAAATTCCCCACAAATCTGCTGAAAATTAATGTTTATTGTTAATGTGTATTTTTTTTTTGTAAATCTTTCTTTTTCATTTATATTTAATATTTTGGTGTTATTTTTTTTTAACTAACTTTTAGCCCCCTTAGGGACTAGAACCCTTGTCCTATTCACCCTGATAGAGATCTATCAGGGTGAATAGGAGCTCTCACTGTCCCTGCTGCTCTGTGCACACAGCAGCATGGAGCTTATCATGGCAGCCAGGGCTTCAATAGCGTCCTGGCTGCCATGGTAACCGATCGGAACCCCAGCATTACACTGCTGGGGCTCCGATCGGAGGAGCAGGGGAGAGGGGATCCTGTGGGGGGGCGCACTGCGACTGGGGTGGGGGGGAGGGGGGGCGCACCACTGCTTAATACTGGGGGGGAGGGGGGGCGCACTGCGCCACCAATGTCTGATACTGGGGGGCTTGGGGGGGCGCACTGCGCCACCAATGAAGCTTAATCTCTAATTTATTAATATACAGGAGGCGGGAGCTGGCTGCAGGATCACATAGCCGGCTCCCGACCTCTATGAGCTGTAGCTGCGATCCGCGGCACCTGAGGAGTTAACTACCGCAGATCGCAGCTATTGCTCATAGAGGCCGGGAGCCGGCTATGTGATTCTGCAGCTCCCGCCTCCTGTATATGAATGAATGATAGATTAATCTTCATTGGTGGAGCAGTGGCCATAGCTCCTCCCCTCCTCCTGTCCCCTGTACTTTCATTGGCTGCAGCGGCAGGAGCAGCACAGGGGGAGGAGACACTGCTCCTTCTCCCCTGTGCTGCTGCTGAGGGAACACGGAGAGCGCTGTCAGCAGCGCGATCTGTGTTCCCCATACACTATCGGAATATCGGCAAAATAAATGCCGATACCGATAGTGTTCAAAATCCTGAATATCGGCCGATAATATCGGTAAATCCGATAATCGGTCGATCCCTAGTATTTATGCCCGGTTATGTGCCCCCTCAAAGTAAATTTGCCCAGATATGTGTCCCCTCAGAGTGGTTATGCCAGATTATGTGCCCCTCACATTAGATATGCTCACATATGTGCCCCTCACATTGGTTATGCCAGATTAGGCTCCTTTCACACTAGCGTTCGTCGGTCCGCTCGTGAGCTCCGTTTGAAGGAGCTCACGAGCGGACCCGAACGCCTCCGTCCAGCCCTGATGCAGTCTGAATGGAGCGGATCCGCTCAGACTGCATCAGTCTGGCGGCGTTCAGCCTCCGCTCCGCTCGCCTCCGCACGGACAGGCGGACAGCTGAACGCTGCTTGCAGCGTTCAGCTGTCCGCCTGGCCGTGCGGAGGCGAGCGGATCCGTTCAGACTTACAATGTAAGTCAATGGGAACGGATCCGCTTGAAGATGAGCCCATATGGCTCAATCTTCAAGCGGATCCGTCCCCCATTGACTTTACATTGAAAGTCTGAACGGATCCGCTCAGGCTGCTTTCACACTTAGAATTTTTTCTAAGTTATTAATGCAGACGGATGCGTACTGAACGGAGCCTCCGTCTGCATTAATATGATCAGATCCGTTCAGAACGGATCCGATCGAACGCTAGTGTGAAAGTAGCCTTACATGCCCCGTCACAGTAGTTATGCCTTCATATGTGCCCCCTCATAGTTATGCCTTTATAAGTGCCCCCTCACAGTAGTTATGCCACATTAGGTGCCCCCTCAAATTAGTTATGGCAGATTAGGTGCCCCTCAGTAGAGATGCCAACTTTTGTGCCCCCTCACTCTAGTTGTTCCCATCAACCCCCCCCCCCCCCCCCTCTGCCCCTTTGCCCCGCTGCCCCCAGTCTGCAGCATTAGAAAAAAAAATTCTTACATACTTACCTTCTTCCCTGAGGAGAGTAGGCAGCTTGCCGGGTTTTTAGGTCTCCTCCTACAGTGACAGGCAGCAGCGCGATCTGGGGCCAGCAGGGGGAGCTCCTGAGCTCTGAAGATCAGTGAAGCAGGGAGCAGAGAGGTTTCCCTGCTTCACTATAGAAACGGAACTGCCGGCCGTGTGTGTGTGACTTAAACCAAATACCAAGTCTGTCCATCCACAATTAGGCCCTGCAGGGTCTGTAGCTCCATTCCACAGCTTTTCCAGCCTTCTGGGAACCGATCCTCTCTTTCCTGGACGACATCAGGATTGCTGACAGTCATCAGTCACTTCCAACAGTGACTCTGGCCACTCCAGGTCTCACTGACACCTAGATGCCACTAGATGCTGCCTTCCAGCTCCTGTCCCTGCAAAACATTTCTGCCATGTCATATCCTGGTTCTTCTTCAGCAAGTAACCACACCTCTCAATGCATATACAATTACTTGCAGTATGTTAGCTGTGTGGTGAAACAGCGGCCTCTTGTGGCAAAATGCAGAATGACAGTTCTAATAAAGCAATGTGTACAGAAACAGTATGAGCTGTTTTTCCATCTTACAGGGGTAAGTCATAATTGTCTTTTCCAGGATAACGCCTTTAGCGTCAGGACAAGTAAAGCTTCACTGCATATGCACAAGGGAGATTTCAGCAAGGTTGCTGATAATGCTCTGCATGCTCAGATACATCAATCTAGACAGATGGGAGGGGGTTTCGATGTGGCGAGTTTAATTTCCTACAGTTCCTATCTCCTTCCCTTCAAGCAGCTCATTTGTATACAGTTCTAGCTGTGAATAAAGATGACTTTTTGCTGATATGAGCCATCTGCTTTGGCAATAAAGAACATCTACCGATACATAAGGCCAAGTTCACATCTGCGTTGTGAACTGCAGCAGTAATCTGGTTACCTTGTTCGGCGTACATGCTGGCTATCAGCTGGACAGTAAAAAAATGCTACACGCAACATATTTTGTCCAGCTGAAAGACGGCATATATGCTGGAAAGTGGCCGGATAACCCCCGGATCCCATTACAGTGAATGGGGATCCGACAGTCCACGGTGGTATCCGGCTATGCCGGATTTGGTAAACTCCGGCAGTCTGTTCCTTTGTCGAAACACAGATCTGAACCCAGCCTGAAGAACACAGTGGTCAGGTACTGGTGGAAGTTTGGAGGGATGTTATCCTAGTGACAGGTTTACTTTAACCAAATTAGTGCCTGGTTGCCTTTGGAAGCCTTATTACTGCAGATTTGGCGATGTATTGCTCTGCCACTTTTCAGTGCTATCCATAAACAAACTTGAGGCAGATTTACTATTTGACTTTATCGATTTTTCATGTACCAGTCTTATTAAAAAGTCCAGTGGAGCAAGATGTGGCAAATTAGCAGGGCAAATTAGTTATGGCAGATTAGGTGCCCCTCAGTAGAGATGCCAACTTTTGTGCCCCCTCACTCTAGTTGTTCCCATCAACCCCCCCCCCCCCCCTCTGCCCCTTTGCCCCGCTGCCCCCAGTCTGCAGCATTAGAAAAAAAAATTCTTACATACTTACCTTCTTCCCTGAGGAGAGTAGGCAGCTTGCCGGGTTTTTAGGTCTCCTCCCACAGTGACAGGCAGCAGCGCGATCTGGGGCCAGCAGGGGGAGCTCCTGAGCTCTGAAGATCAGTGAAGCAGGGAGCAGAGAGGTTTCCCTGCTTCACTATAGAAACGGAACTGCTGGCCGTGTGTGTGTGAGTGCGTGCCCCCCCCCCCCCTCCCTTACTTGACCCTCCGGCCCCCCCACCCCCCATATTTTACATGTAATGGTGGCATGGAGCGCTCTGATGGGGCCCGAAATTGCCATTGTACTTCATGCCGGGCCCCACCAGAGCGCTCCATTACATCTGAGTACAGCGGGAGCCCTGCCAGCGGCCTGGGGGGGGTCCACAGGCGGCCGGGCCCCCTGGAGTGCCTGGCCCGGTCGCAACTGCGACCCCTGCGACCCTTGTATGTACGCCACTGAGTGAATATGGATAGCTCTAGATCCATGTGAAGTACAGGGCTGGTTCTGACTTTGTTAGAGATTGGCCCCTTTCAGACGGGCGAATTCCAGGCATCAGAATTGCAGCGTGAGTATGCGGCTGCTCCCGTCCTGACCTCCCAGCACTGCCAGGGTTGCATAGCATTATATGGATTTATGATGCTATGCAACCCTTAGAGGTCTGAAATGTATTGTATAACACTGACATAATGCTGTCAGTGTTCTCCAATTCATTCCAGAACTGTAAGTGTTACCGTATTTTTCACCCTATAAGACGCATCGGCCCATAAGACGCACCTAGGTTTTTGGGGAGGAAAATAAGAAAAAAAATATTTTTAACCAAAAGGTGTGCTTTTGGTGGGTTTGGAACTAATGGTGGTCTGTGGGTGGCACTATTACTGGGTATCTGTGAAGGACACTGTTATGGGGGGATCTGTGGATGACGGACACTGTTATGGGGGGAACTGTGGATGACGGACACTGTTATGGGGGGATCTGTGGATGACGGACACTGTTATGGGGGGATCTGTGGATGACGGACACTGTTATGGGGGGATCTGTGGATGACGGACACTGTTATGGGGGGATCTGTGGATGACGGACACTGTTATGGGGGGATCTGTGGATGATGGACACTGTTATGGGGGGATCTGTGGATGACAGACACTGTTATGGGGGGATCTGTGGATGACGGACACTGTTATGGGGGATCTGTGGATGACGGACACTGTTATGGGGGAATCTGTGGATGACGGACACTATTATGGGGGATCTGTGGATGACGGACACTGTTACGGGAGGGATCTGTGGCTGGCAATGTTACAGGGGGGATCTGTGGATGGCACTGTTACAGGGGGATCTGTGGATGGCACTGTTACAGGGGGGATCTGTGGCTGGCACTGTTATATATGTGCCATCCACAGACCCCCCACCCCATAACAGTGCCATCCACAGACCCCCCAGCCCATAACAGTGCCATCCACAGACCCCCCCCCCCCCCCCCTAACTGTGCCATCCACGGATCAGCCCCCCCCCCCGCCCCCGCCCCCCCAGTATACAAATATAAAATGTCTTATTCAATTAAAATGTATTACATATGCCCCCTCACTCCTAAATTCCTAATAGTACCTTACATCCTATTCCTAATAGGTTCTGTACAATTGCGGCAGGCAGGCTGGGCGGCCGGCGCATCACTCACTGACGTCACTTGCCTGCGCCGCCTGCTTCATTCATAAAGTAGGCGGCGCAGGCACGTGACATCAGGGAGTTACGCTGCCGCCCGCCCGGCCTGCCGGCATTATACAGAACCTATTAGGAATAGGATGTAAGGTACTATTAGGAATTTAGGAGTGAGGGGCCATATGTAATACCTTTTAATTGAATAAGACATTTAATATTAGTATACTGGAGCGGCAGGGCGGGGCTATAGTACACTGACTGCACCACCCCGCCGCTATTCCCGGCCCCCAGCTCCTCCTCCCAGTCCCTCCCCCGGCCCCCGCTCGCTCTACATCGCATCCAGCGATGTTAAACTGTCAGAATTCGCCCCATAAGACGCAGGGGCATTCCCCCCCCCCCCCCATTTTTTTGGGGCGAAAAGTGCGTCTTATGGGGCAAAAAATACGGTACATAGCAACATAAATCAATATAATGCTATGCGACACACTGCGTCCGTTGCGTGGAACTCGCTCGTCTGAAAGGGGCCATTGTCATAAACTATAAGATTAATTTTTTTTAGATGAATCATGGGATAACCCCTTTAATAGGATGACAAAGGAAGCTGTCAGGAAGATACTACAGCTATTTCTACTCATGTTTGCTCTGATAACAAATTATTATACACTTCTTATAAATTTGACACATTTTGACTGAATCTATAGCAGCTCAGCCACATTTCAATTTATTTGCACAAAATGCCACTTGTGAAAAGTTTGGCTTTTTTATGTATACCAGAAAACTGACGTACATGCTTGATTAACACTCCCCACTCCATACATTTATGCCTCATGCACACGACCGTTGTTGTGTTCCCAGGGCCAGCCTTTGGGGTGTGCGGGCTGTGCGGCCGCACAGGGCGCCATAGCAACAGGGGCGCCGGGTGGCCGACAGCCCGCCGTGAACTAAGTCTAGAAGAGAGGAGTCTCTACCTTTATTCTGCGGGCGGCCGACTAACACAGGCTGCGCTCAAAGAGCGCACGGTCCGGACAATTGAATGAGTGAGGAGGGGGCGGGGCCCGCGGCCGCTCTGAGCTCCGCTCTGCTGCCTGGCTGGCCTGCCTGTCTCTTTAAGAGAGCAGACAGTGGCTGCTGGAGCGTAGCTGCCGCACAGCACAGGCACGTCTTCCCTTATCCTTTTGACACTGAGCTCCGCCCCCAGAGTGAAGACTGAGCGCGCCCGAGCGCCAGCCAGCAGACACAGCAAGGAAGGTCCACGCAGCAGCACTACAGTCTAGTAGTCTACACAGCAAAAGAACAAGTAGGTATTTGGAGAAATGTGCCAACAGTGCCATGGGGGATGGGGGGGACGGGACAGAGCTGTGCTAATGCTGCCCATCTGGAGGGGACAGGGAGAAATGTGCCATGGTGACTGGGGGGGGGGATGTGCTGCTGCCAGCCCACTGGCCCATCTGGAGTGGGAAAAGTGTGCAATGGGTGAGGGGGGGGGGGCTCAGAGAGGACTCAGGGGGGGCTCATAGAGGACAGGGGGACAGTGTGCTTTCCTGCTACTACATCAACCCCCCCCCCCCCCCCCCCCCAGGGATTTTGGGGGCCATTAAGGGTTGGACTTTAACTCCTTGCTGCTGATGTTGAGTGTGCACATAGCCACCAATCATATTCCTCTCCCCCAGCACATCAGTTACCTTTAGGAGGGGAGGGGGGGGGGGGGTATGATTGGTGGCTATGTGCACAATCCGCATCATCCAACCCCTAATGCCCCCAAAAATGCCCGATGTGGGGAAGGGGGGTATGACAGGAAGGAGGAGCAATGTGTATGCGGGCCCTTGCCCTGCACTCGCTCAGCTGTGCTTGCATACATATCGTGCCCTGTGTCCACTGTCCTGTGCCCACTCTGCTAAAGCCTGGCATAGCCCAGCTTTACCAAAGCAGACAGGCAGGAACTGTGATGTGATCATATTTATCGTATGTATGTGTGTGTGTCCGTCCCTGTGTGTGTGTGTCTCTTCCTGAGTGTCACCATCACCATGCCCACAGTGTTCCTATGTCTTGACGCAGCTGCATCAGGGCATTCTGTGCGGAGGAAGAAGGAAGAGGAGGCAGCTCCACCAGCAGGGAGTCTGTGCGATAGACACAGGAAGGCACACTAAAGACGAAGGTAACACTACCACATGATCTACACTAGTGTTATCTGTGGTTTTACATAGGACTACAGGTAACACTACCACATTATCAGCACTAGTGTTATCTGTGGTTTTACATAGGACTGCAGGCAACACTACCACATTATCAGCACTAGTGTTATCTGTGGTTTTACATAGGACTGCAGGTAACACTACCACATTATCAGAACTAGTGTTATCTGTGGTTTTACATAGGACTGCAGGTAACACTACCACATTATCAGCACTAGTGTTATCTGTGGTTTTACATAGGACTGCAGGTAACACTGCTACATTTTCAGAAATCAGAGAGCCATCACTGTCTGTGTTATCTGTATTCAGAGAGCTAAGTGTTATTTGTGGTGTTACATAGGACTGCAGGTGACATCTACTACATTATCTGTACACAGAGAGTTATCACTGTGCTATCTGTGGTGTTACATAGGTCTGCAGGTGACATCTACTACATCATCTGTACTCATAGAGTTATCACTGTGTTATCTGTGATGGTAAATAGGAGTGCAGATAAAACTTTTATGGTATATTCACATAGATTCAGTCCCATAGATTCAGATACGATTTTTTTTCCTCTTTGTGTGTGTTTATGCGACCAGGTGTAAGGAGGGGGGGGGGGGGCGCCACAAGGTTAGCTCGCAGAGGGCGCCTGAACACCTGTGTGTTCCGCTCCGCAAAATGGGGTTCCGTTGTTCTGTGATCCGTTTCCGTTTTTGTTTCCGTGTGTCTTCCTTTAGTTTTGGAGGATCACCAGACATGAAGGAAAGTAAAAAAAAGTCTAAGTTTGCCATGCAAATGATAGGAAACATTTAACAGGTTATATTTTTTTGACGGACTGAAACCACGGATCACGGACGCGGATGACAAACGGTGCATTAGCCGAGTTTTCAACTGACCCATTGAAAGTCAATGGGTCCGCATAAAATCACAAATAACGGAACAACGGACATGGAATGAAACAGCGGTCGTGTGCATGAGGCCTTACATGCAGTGTTTCCTCCATATTGTGATGAAATTGTAATTGCAGCATGGCACAGAGGCAGGGCATGAAAGTCTAGATCGGTGGTTCAATTGCCAAGCAATTCATTTCATTTATCCCAAGTGATTTGTGGATATTAGAACCAAAATTGTCATCAATGGTGACTTCATTCATCTAAATTCATTATGTGCTAGTATTTAAATGTTGAGGTCCTTTTATGTGTCGATTCATGTTCACGTTAAGAAAGACGTCATATCTTCATATGGAATTCTGGAACTTACTTGAACAATTTGAGACTATGACAGCAGAACCAGATGGCTGATACCATTACTACCGGCTCACACCACCATCTTGGACAACTTTCTGTCTTATTTCAAAATAAATTGTAAACGTTAACAATCCAAGAATTTCTAGTTTGGATCGAATTTAAACTCTACAACAGTGGTAGGCAAACTTCGGGACTCCAGCTGTTGTAAAACTACAACTGTGTAAGTAAATGCTTGGGTACGAGCTGCAGGTTACGTTTTTTTGTAACCTGAAGTAGAGTTCCTACCCCGTTTAGTATGCAAAATAAACTCCAGTACATCAAAAGAGGTTCTTGCTTGGGGCTTTTTATTCAATATGCGGCTAGAGTGTGAGGTTTCGGCCTTTCACGCCCTTTTTCAAACTAAAGCGCAAACAGAAAATTGTGTACAATTAGTGACAAAGGTAAGTGTATAAATCAACATTACGGTCTCCATTAGTTACACAGATTGATATGTCATAACGGTTGACACATCTACCAGTAGAGTGATCTGCGGAATCACTTGAAATTGCATTCGCATAGCATATTCCCTCTTGAGCATGCCCACTTGCTCTGTTCTTTCTAGAGTTCCCACAGAAGTGAATGGAGTCTGCTGGGAACTGTAGTTTCACAAGAGCTGGAGTGCCAAAGGTTGCTGGCCCCCAGGGGCATAGCTACAGGAGAAGCGGCTGCTTTGGGGCCCAAACTCAGAAGGAGCCCACCCAGGAGGAGGAATAAAAGATTTTATTGTCAGGGTCCCCTCAACATTATTATACAATAATGTTATATAGAGGCACTGTAGGAAACTGACGGCGCTGCTGCCGGGCCTCGTCTGAGAGAGCGATCTTGACAGCTTGACGGGTTCCTGGGGGGCCTGTTCAAACATTTGCTGTGAGTCCCAGTCATTTCTAGTTACGCCACTGCTGGCCCCTGCTCTACAGTCTCTGCTATGCTGAAGGGCATAGCTGTCCAGTTCCTCCTCGCCTTTTTTATAGTTAATATAACTTTTTAAAGGAAGTGCCTATTGACTACAAATGCTGGGATAGTGAGCAGCAGCCAGGCTGCAAATTTTTTACAGGGCCCTCCTCACTTAGGGTCCATTCAGACGTCCGCAAGTGTTTTGCAGTCCACAAAATGCAGATCCGCAAAATACGGATACCAGCCGTGCGCATTCCGCATTTTGATAGTTCCCTATGATAGAAATGCCTATTATTGTCCGCGATTGCAAACAAGAATAGGATATGCTCCATCTTATTTTGCGGGGGCCGCGGAACGAAACTGCAGATGCAGACAGCACACGGTGTGCTGTACGCATCTTTTGCAGCCCTATTGCGCAAAATTGTGGAAAGGATGCGGACCCAGAACAATGGACGTGTGACTGGACCCTTACTTAAAATAAGACCTTTGAAAAAAACTATTTGTCTTTGTATCGCCATTTCTTCACAGCTAAAACTTTTTTTTTTTTTCTTTCTGCCTAAAGAGCTGGAGCTTTATTTTTCAAAAAAAAATTATATTTTTTAATAGTGAAGAAATTTTTGGACATGGCAATGTTCTTTTTAAATGTTTATTTACCTATATTTAAAACACTGTGAAAGGGGGTGATTGTAATTTTTATCCCAACCTTTGCCCACTCCTTCTTCTGCCAGCCTCCTGTACCATAGCATACTGTACATGGCAGCCTCCCCTCTCTACCTCTGCTGCTCTGCCATGTACTAGTGCTTATTATGACACACATATGCATGCACCCGATGCCAGCCCAGAACCATCAGGGCATCACATTTGTGTATATGTAACTTAAGAGTGCCATAATAAGCATTAGTAGATGGCGGAACAGCGAGCAGAGAGGGGAGGCTGCCATTTACCACATGCTATAGCACAGGAGGCTGGCAGAGGAAGAGTGGGCAGAGGTTGGGATCTTGCTACCTGGCAGCTGCATGCTGAAGTCTTCAGCATGCAGCTGCCAGGTGGCCATCCCAGCCTCTGCCAGCCTCCTGTACTATAACAGAAGCAGATGAATGCATATTATTATATAGGAGGCTGGTGGGACTGGGATGGCAGCCTGTGGCAGCTACATGCTTCAGCCTGCCATGGCTGCACACTCAGAACTTTGCCTGCTGGCTGCTGCTGTAGCTGGCTGTAACGGATCTCCTGGCACCCCGACCGGGTACCGCCGTCGATGGATGCTCCTAGCGCTTCCCGAGGACTCCAAGCACTCCACTCGACACCGTAAGCACTGCAGACCCCACGAACCGCCGAAGCTTGGTTGAGGTCTCACCGTCTCCTACCCACCCTGGACCTACGACAAGGCTCCAGGCTCCAGTGGGTGAACCTCTCTTCCTTTAGAGAGCGATACAGGAACAAGTAACTGGAACAAGCTCTTACAAGAGCTAGTAGTTATAACCAGGGGAGTATAGCAAATCTTCAGCGTATAGCAATCCCCTGTGTCGATCAGTTACCCAAACACCAGCCTCAACATGATGAAGGGTAAAACAGGAACTCTTTATTGAACACATAAGCATTGACTTATACACATTTTCCAACAAGGCTACCACCCACAGGGTTTTGTAAAAACAACCAATACACACGTGCAATACACTCTGACACTCCCACACAAAATCCTCCCCTCTGCCTGTGATACAATTACCCCACACAATGGGTTGATGCAATTGTATCACAGGCAGGAGAATACACAATGTCTTCTGTCCTGGAGACAACCGAGTAGTAAGTCAATTATCTCTCAGGACAAAGGGGAATCGCCAATACACACGTGGGGACAATAGGACAGACATCACTACTCAAATATACAATGTCTCTTTACAGTACACATAGACATTTAACATATCCCAAAATGGCACGAATTAGACCAGGGGTTCAAAAGTTTGTAAAAGTCCTTTGTGAACAAAGGAAGCCTGGCTGATGAGAGGGCCCATAATCCTGGGGCAAGAGGCTGGTAGCCAGGCTTCTCCACCACCCAGTGGCTAGGTTGGTTTCGTCACACTGGCCTTACCTCCTCTCCCAGTCTGTGAACTTGACAGACTGGGAGAGGAGAGGAGGAAAGGGTGAACTACTTTGACTCTACCCTGCCCTCCTCTTTCCTTATGCCCAGAGAGCCCCAGAACCACTGTGTACTAGTCAAGCAGCAGGCAATGGGGAAGGGGGGCCCAGGCACATACCTGAAAAAATTTGTGCTGTGCATGCCGGTTGTGCCTCCCTTCGCCCTCTGCCACGATGCGCTGCTTTTCCCGCCCCCCTTGAGGAGGACTTCACTTTGTCGGCGCGCTGCCACTGCGCTGCCTGAAGAGTTTAATTTGCATAGCGTGCTGCCGACTTGTTCTCTGGGGGATGGCACGCTATGCATGGTGGGTCCTATGAACCCCAGTCCGACACTGGTAGCAGCTATAAGTCATCTTGTGCTTTTGATTCCCAGTGCAGAAAAATGACATGAAGGATTGCGCTGAGTGACTTTTCAACACAAAATAGCTTATTATTTCCCCTTCTTCTCTGACATGCCACAGAAGTATAAAATCACTTTTATTTGCTAAACTTGCCTACAAGAGTTCTCTATTTCCTATGAATTTCCCTACTAAACAATCTTAGACAATTTGATAAGACGCATTAGAATAAAAGCAGGTTTACTAACCCCGACTCCATGTTGTGACAAGTACATAGCAGCGAGGAAAGCATTGAAAATTTGTTCAAAGAGATTACATGAAAATAAAAAAAATATCTAACTGGGGTTATTACTGCACTGCAAGCTTCTAATGCAAAACCATTAAAAAGAAAATGAGGAAAGGATTAGATTGTGCAAACTGCTGTGATTCTTCATATAGAAAAATAATATAAAAATGTCATCAAAGAATCATTAAATTCTGTATTTCCTGACCATTAAATCCATCTATAAAGTTATGCCCAGGATAATTAGTTTGTGCCAGAGGAGGATCAAGGCTCTCTATTGAAAGTAGGTAAGTCTATTTCTAGGTGGCCGGCGTAATGTAAAGGTTGAAACATTATCTCATAGCCATGTGTAATTGCAATGTGCCTATATAAAAAATGTGTTAGCCTAAATTTCAATTATATTATAGCATGTGCACAGTGGCGTAGCGTGGGGGGGCGTTGCCCCGGGTGCCAAATTGCAGGGGGCGCCAGGCAGCAGGAATTTCAATGAGGACCACGGGAGCCTATAAGGCAGTAGAGCGACGCAGGACTCGGTCACAATTACCTCAGTGTGACCTCCTGCGTCAGATCTCGGGAGATGACGCGGCGCAAGGGAAGGCACAGTGAGGCGTTCGTGACCGCCTGCTCCGGGACGCCACAAGCTGTGATTGATAGAGGTAAGTATTTTATATATGTTTTTAATGTACCCTACCCTAATTGCAGAGGTACTGGGGGCACTATGGGGGTGGGGGTGGAACAGAGAGAGGAGGACCGAGGACATCATACTAATAAGAGTGGAGAGGCGGCCATTACATTAATATTAAAGAGGGGGCCAAAACATTCATAACAAAGAGGGGGCCATTACATTAAAAATAAAGAGGGGGCAATTACATTAATAATAAAGAGGGGGCCATTACATTAAAAATAAAGAGAGGGCCAAAACATTAATAACAAAGAGGGGGCCATTACATTAAAAATAAAGAGGGGCCAATATATTAATAACAAAGAGGGGCCCATCACATTAATAATAAAGAGGGGCCAATATATTAATAACAAAGAGGGGACCATTACATTAATAATAAAAAGGGGACCATTACATTAAAAATAAAGAGGGGGCCATTACATTAAAAATAAAGAGGGGGCCATTATATTAATAATAAAGAGAAGGACATTATATTAATAATAAAGAGGGGGCCATTATATTAATAATAAAGAGGGGCCCATTACATTAATAACAAAGAGGGGCCAATATATTAACAAAGAGGGGGCCAATATATTAATAATAAAGAGGGGCCTATAACATTAATAATAAAGAGGGGCCAATATATTATTAACAAAGAGGGGGCCATTATATTAATAATAAAGAGGGGGCTATTATATTAATAATAAAGAGGGGCCAATATATTAATAACAAAGAGGGGGCCATTATATTAATAATAAAGAGGGGGCCATTATATTAATAATAATACTAATACAGAGGGGGCCATTATAATATACAAGGGGAATAATATTATGGGACTATCTGTCTGGCTCTAGCACCGTATTGGGGTAGCAGGATAACAGTGTTGAGACACCAGGAAGGAAAGGATGATAATAAACTGAGGAACCTAAATTCTTTCAGTGAAACTCTGCAGAGACGAGAAGCAGCTAAAAGAAGGTCACATGGCGGTCTTATCTCTGAATGAAGACGCCGAGGAAAGTCTACATCCCAGGAGACATCACTGGATGTAACAGATATGGTGCTGTATTCTACTGTATAAAATAATGTCCATCCACATCTCTGTTTCACGGTAGGGTTGGGGGAGGAGATTGAGAATTTGGCCCACCCTGCCGCATCCTGGCCCCAGACCTCAGGTCACACTGTGCGTGTTCTGAACTCTGGGGGCTCACACCCATCTACTACATTATCTGTACTCAGAGAGTTATCACTGTGTTATCTGAGGTGTTACATAGGACTGCAAGTGACATCTACTACATTATCTGTACTCAGAGAGTTAACACTGTGTTATCTGAGGTGTTACATAGGACGGCAGGTGACATCTACTACATTATCTGTACTCAGAGAGTTATTACTGTTATCTGTGGTGTTATATAGGACTGCAGGTGAATCTACTACTTTACCTGTACAAAGAGAGTTATCACTGTGTTATCTGTGGTGTTACATAGGACTGCAAGTGATCTACTACATTATCTGTTAAAAGGGGCGTGCCCACAGGCTTGGCTTGCCCCGGGTGCTGGCAACCGACGCTTAGCCACTGCATGTGAATGACTTTAAATGTGGCTCCAGTTTGGAGAAATTTTATTATGGACAATTCCACGGGAGTAAGGTTGACAATAAACATGAGATACCTGTTGGCATCTGGCGGCCGCTTATCCCCCTAGAATAAAAGGATCAACCATGTTGAAATTCAACAGTCCAATCCTTATCTTCCTGTGAATTATGCAGCTATATTAAAACATAACTTCCGAGATATGTCCACATGTGACTGAAAATATAGTCTGCTACGTATCTTGCTGTTGAAAAAAAACACATGTATTACACAGAAATGGCTGTGGACTTTTAGCCTCTCCATGGCGTGGTAGAGATTCACATCATAAGACCACATGCACATGACTGTATCCGTTTTGCGGTCTACAAATTGCAAAATACGGACGTGGTCTGTGTTCTGTATGCATTTTATTTCGGACCCATAGTTTTCAGCAGATACATGATCTGCATTTTACGGACATGGGGGGCCATTTTTTAAACAGAAATACGCCTATATTAGGCGTATTTCAGACGCAGATTGTGGTGTAATGCTTAGTTGCGCCGCAATCTGTGATTTTTCCCCACTCACGCAAGGTCTAAAAAAGTGGGTGTGGCTTGGTGGAGGGGACGTGCTCGCAGGGTTTTAGGCGTAGAAAATGGTCTAAATGTAAGACAGTTAGGAAGCTAGCTGTCTTACATTTAGAAGTGGCGCTAGATACGGCGAAATTTTGTAGAGGCTGGCCCCTCTTTATAAATTTGGTGATCCACTGCCAGCGATGGGGCTTTATTAAGATCGGCATCTAAAACGCTGGTCTTAATAAATTACCCCCATAGTCTATCTTTTTGCAGAACGGACATATAGATATGGAAAGCACCATTCTTCAAAAAGATAGAACATGTCTTATACTTGGCCGCAAAATGCAGACCGCAGACCACCTTAAGTCAATGGGTCCACAAAAAATGCAGATGCAACACGGATTGCAAAACGGATGCGGTTGTGTGAATGGAGCCTAAATTGACATGCTTCAGATTTCAAATGCTAACTGTTGATTTTTTATGCAACGGTAAATGAGATTTCTCATCCGCTTTGCTGGTACTGTACAACTAAGCAGAGTTGCTACATGAAAACCTGTCATAGTAAATCCACAGTATTTCAATCATGTGTGGAATTTCAGTTAACACCTACATAGTACATATACAAATCTTTAAAAAAAAAACTCTATCTAAAAGTGGTTAAAGGGGTTTACGGGATTTTACTACTGATGACCTACAGTATCCTCAGGATAGGTCATCAGTATCTGACTGTTGGGGGTCCGATACCTGGGCCGTTCAGCTATTTGAGAAGACACTGGCGGACCTGTGAGCACTGCGATCTTCTCGCAGTTTACCAAGCACAGCGCCATACATTGTATAGAAGTGAATGGGGCTGAGCACCATACCAAGCACAGCCACTATACAATGTACGGCGCTGTGCTTGGTAAGCACAGAGAAGGCTGTGGTGCTTACCGGGGCGCCGGTGCCTTCTCAAACAGCTGATTGGCTGGGGTTTCAGGTGTCGGACCCCCACCGATCAGATACTGATGACCTTTCCTGAGGATAGATCATCAGTAGGGATGAGCGAACCCGAACTGTATAGTTCGGGTTCGTACCGAATTTTGGGGTGTCCGTGACACGGACCCGAACCCGGACATTTTCGTAAAAGTCCGGGTTCGGGTTCGGTGTTCGTCGCTTTCTTGGCGCTTTTGTGACGCTTTCTTGGCGCTTTTTGAAAGGCTGCAAAGCAGCCAATCAACAAGCGTCATACTACTTGCCCCAAGAGGCCGTCACAGCCATGCCTACTATTGGCATGGCTGTGATTGGCCAGAGCACCATGTGACCCAGCCTCTATTTAAGCTGGAGTCACATAGCGCCGCCCATCACTCTGCTCTGATTAGCGTAGGGAGAGGTTGCGGCTGCGACAGTAGGGCGAGATTAGGCAGATTAACTCCTCCAAAGGACTTGATTAATCGATCGATCTGCAGCTGTGGATCATTGAGCTGCTGAAATTCAATTGCTCACTGTTTTTAGGCTGCCCAGACCGTTTGTCAGTCACTTTTTTCTGGGGTGATCGGCGGCCATTTTGTGTCTTGTGGTGCGCCAGCACAAGCTGCGACCAAGTGCATTTAACCCTCAATGGTGTGGTTGTTTTTTGGCTAAAGCCTACATCAGGGTGAAGCTGTCACACCAAGTGCATTTAACCAGCAATAGTCTGTTTATTTTTTGGCCATATACTACATCAGGGGCAAGCTGCGCCTGTCACCAACTGCATTTAACCCTCAATGGTGTGGTTGTTTTTTGGCTAAAGCCTACATCAGGGTGAAGCTGTCACACCAAGTGCATTTAACCAGCAATAGTCTGTTTATTTTTTGGCCATATACTACATCAGGGGCAAGCTGCGCCTGTCACCAAGTGCATTTAACCCTCAATGGTGTGGTTGTTTTTTGGCTAAAGCCTACATCAGGGTGAAGCTGTCACACCAAGTGCATTTAACCAGCAATAGTCTGTTTATTTTTTGGCCATATACTACATCAGGGGCAAGCTGCGCCCGTCACCAAGTGCATTTAACCCTCAGTAGTGTGGTTGGTCAAGCTGTCACACCAAGTGCATTTAACCAGCAATAGTCTGTTAATTTTTTGGCCATATACTACATCAGGGGCAAGCTGCGCCTGTCACCAAGTGCATTTAACCCTCAATGGTGTGGTTGTTTTTTGGCTAAAGCCTACATCAGGGTGAAGCTGTCACACCAAGTGCATTTAACCAGCAATAGTCTGTTTCTTTTTTGGCCATATACTACATCAGGGGCAAGCTGCGCCCGTCACCAAGTGCATTTAACCCTCAGTAGTGTGGTTGGTCAAGCTGTCACACCAAGTGCATTTAACCAGCAATAGTCTGTTCATTTTTTGGCCATATACTACATCAGGGGCAAGCTGCGCCTGTCACCAAGTGCATTTAACCCTCAGTAGTGTGGTTGGTCAAGCTGTCACACCAAGTGCATTTAACCAGCAATAGTGTGGTTATTTTTTGGCCATATCCCAGTCTAATTCTGTCAGTAAATCCATACCGGTCAGCGCCTAAATACTAGGCCTCAAATTTATATCCCGCTAAATCTGTCGTTACCGCTGTACTGTTCTGGCTGGGCAAGTTATTTAGTGTCCGTCAAAGCACATTTTTTGTTCTGGGTTGAAAAACAATTCCCAATTTAGCAATTTCATAATTTAGTGGTTTCTGCTGTATCAGAGCTATTTGAAATCTATCCCTAAAAGGGTATATAATATTCAAGGTGCACATAGGGTCATTCAGAATAACTTCACACACACGCTACTGTGCATTTCCAAGTCTAATTCTGTCAGTAAATCTATACCGGTCACCCAGCGCCTAAATACTAGGCCTCAAATGTATATTCAGCTGAATTTGAATACAATACATTGGGCCAAATAATATTTTTGTTGTTGTGGTGAACGATAACAATGAGGAAAACATCTAGTAAGGGACGCGGACGTGGACATGGTCGTGGTGGTGTTGGTGGACCCTCTGGTGCTGGGAGAGGACGTGGCCGTTCTGCCACATCCACACGTCCTAGTGTACCAACTACCTCAGGTCCCAGTAGCCGCCAGAATTTACAGCGATATATGGTGGGGCCCAATGCCGTTCTAAGGATGGTAAGGCCTGAGCAGGTACAGGCATTAGTCAATTGGGTGGCCGACAGTGGATCCAGCACGTTCACATTATCTCCCACCCAGTCTTCTGCAGAAAGCGCACAGATGGCGCCTGAAAACCAACCCCATCAGTCTGTCACATCACCCCCATGCATACCAGGGAAACTGTCTCAGCCTCAAGTTATGCAGCAGTCTCTTATGCTGTTTGAAGACTCCGCTGGCAGGGTTTCCCAAGGGCATCCACCTAGCCCTTCCCCAGCGGTGAAAGACATAGAATGCACTGACGCACAACCACTTATGTTTCCTGATGATGAGGACATGGGAATACCACCTCAGCATGTCTCTGATGATGACGAAACACAGGTGCCAACTGCTGCGTCTTTCTGCAGTGTGCAGACTGAACAGGAGGTCAGGGATCAAGACTGGGTGGAAGACGATGCAGGGGACGATGAGGTCCTAGACCCCACATGGAATGAAGGTCGTGACACTGACTTTCACAGTTCGGAGGAAGAGGCAGTGGTGAGACCGAGCCAACAGCGTAGCAAAAGAGGGAGCAGTGGGCAAAAGCAGAACACCCGCCACCAAGAGACTCCGCCTGCTACTGACCGCCGCCATCTGGGACCGAGCACCCCAAAGGCAGCTTCAAGGAGTTCCCTGGCATGGCACTTCTTCAAACAATGTGCTGACGACAAGACCCGAGTGGTTTGCACGCTGTGCCATCAGAGCCTGAAGCGAGGCATTAACGTTCTGAACCTGAGCACAACCTGCATGACCAGGCACCTGCATGCAAAGCATGAACTGCAGTGGAGTAAACACCTTAAAACCAAGGAAGTCACTCAGGCTCCCCCTGCTACCTCTTCTGCTGCTGCCGCCTCGGCCTCTTCTGCTGCTGCCGTCTCGGCCTCTTCCTCTGCCTCTGGAGGAACGTTGGCACCTGCTGCCCAGCAAACAGGGGATGTACCGCCAACACCACCACCACCTCTGTCACCAAGCATCTCAACCATGTCACACGGCAGCGTTCAGCTCTCCATCTCACAAACATTTGAGAGAAAGCGTAAATTCCCACCTAGCCACCCTCGATCCCTGGCCCTGAATGCCAGCATTTCTAAACTACTGGCCTATGAAATGCAGTCATTTAGGCTGGTGGACACAGACAGCTTCAAACAGCTCATGTCGCTTTCTGTCCCACAGTATGTTGTTCCCAGCCAGCACTACTTCTCCAAGAGAGCCGTGCCTTCCCTGCACAACCAAGTATCCGATAAAATCAAGTGTGCACTGCGCAACGCCATCTGTGGCAAGGTCCACCTAACCACAGATACGTGGACCCGTAAGCACGGCCAGGGACGCTATATCTCCCTAACTGCACACTGGGTAAATGTAGTGGCAGCTGGGCCCCAGGCGGAGAGCTGTTTGGCGCACGTCCTTCCGCCGCCAAGGATCGCAGTGCAACATTCTTTGCCTCCTGTTGCCACCTCCTCCTACTCGACTTCCTCCTCCTCTTCTTCCACCTGCTCATCTAGTCAGCCACACACCTTCACCACCAACTTCAGCACAGCCCGGGGTAAACGTCAGCAGGCCATTCTGAAACTCATATGTTTGGGGGACAGGCCCCACACCGCACAGGAGTTGTGGCAGGGTATAGAACAACAGACCGACGAGTGGTTGCTGCCGGTGAGCCTCAAGCCCGGCCTGGTGGTGTGTGATAATGGGCGAAATCTCGTTGCAGCTCTGGGACTAGCCAGTTTGACGCACATCTCTTGCGTGGCGCATGTGCTGAATTTGGTGGTGCAGAAGTTCATTCACAACTACCCCGACATGTCAGAGCTGCTGCATAAAGTGCGGGCCGTCTGTTCGCGCTTCCGGCGTTCACATCCTGCTGCTGCTCGCCTGTCTGCGCTACAGCGTAACTTCGGCCTTCCCGCTCACCGCCTCATATGCGACGTGTCCACCAGGTGGAACTCCACCTTGCACATGCTGGACAGACTGTGCGAGCAGCAGCAGGCCATAGTGGAGTTTCAGCTGCAGCACGCACGGGTCAGTCGCACTACAGAACAGCACCACTTCACCACCAATGACTGGGCCTCCATGCGAGACCTGTGTGCCCTGTTGCGCTGTTTCGAGTACTCCACCAACATGGCCAGTGGCGATGACGCCGTTATCAGCGTTACAATACCACTTCTATGTCTCCTTGAGAAAACACTTAGGGCGATGATGGAAGAGGAGGTGGCCCAGGAGGAGGAGGAGGAGGAGGAAGAGGGGTCATTTTTAGCACTTTCAGGCCAGTCTCTTCGAAGTGACTCAGAGGGAGGTTTTTGGCAACAGCAGAGGCCAGGTACAAATGTGGCCAGCCAGGGCCCGCTACTGAAGGACGAGGAGGACGAGGATGAGGAGGAGGTGGAGGAGGATGAGGATGAAGCATGGTCACAGCGGGGTGGCACCCAACGCAGCTCGGGTCCATCACTGGTGCGTGGCTGGGGGGAAAGGCAGGACGATGACGATACGCCTCCCACAGAGGACAGCTTGTCCTTACCCCTGGGCAGCCTGGCACACATGAGCGACTACATTCTGCAGTGCCTGCGCAACGACAGCAGAGTTGCCCACATTTTAACGTGTGCGGACTACTGGGTTGCCACCCTGCTGGATCCACGCTACAAAGACAATGTGCCCACCTTACTTCCTGCACTGGAGCGTGATAGGAAGATGCGCGAGTACAAGCGCACGTTGGTAGACGCGCTACTGAGAGAATTCCCAAATGTCACAGGGGAACAAGTGGAAGCCCAAGGCCAAGGCAGAGGAGGAGCAAGAGGTCGCCAAGGCAGCTGTGTCACGGCCAGCTCCTCTGAGGGCAGGGTTAGCATGGCAGAGATGTGGAAAAGTTTTGTCAACACGCCACAGCTAACTGCACCACCACCTGATACGCAACGTGTTAGCAGGAGGCAACATTTCACTAACATGTTGGAACAGTACGTGTGCACACCCCTCCACGTACTGACTGATGGTTCGGCCCCATTCAACTACTGGGTCTCTAAATTGTCCACGTGGCCAGAGCTAGCCTTTTATGCCTTCGAGGTGATGGTCTGCCCGGCGGCCAGCGTTTTGTCTGAACGTGTATTCAGCACGGCAGGGGGTGTCATTACAGACAAACGCAGCCGCCTGTCTACAGCCAATGTGGACAAGCTGACGTTCATAAAAATGAACCAGGCATGGATCCCACAGGACCTGTCCGTCCCTTGTCCAGATTAGACATTAACTACCTCCCCTTAACCATATATTATTGTACTCCAGGGCACTTCCTCATTCAATCCTATTTTTATTTTCATTTTACCATTATATTGCGAGGCTACCCAAATTTGAATGAACCTCTCCTCTGTCTGGGTGCCGGGGCCTAAATATATGCCAATGGACTGCTCCAATGTTGGGTGACGTGAAGCCTGATTCTCTGCTATGACATGCAGACTAATTCTCTGCTGACATGAAGCCAGATTCTCTGTTACGGGACCTCTCTCCTCTGCCTGGGTGCTGGGCCTAAATATATGCCAATGGACTGTTGCACTGGTGGCTGACGTGAAGCCTGATTGTCTGTTACGGGACCTCTCTCCTCTGCCTGGGTGCTGGGCCTAAATATCTGACAATGGACTGTTGCATTGGTGGCTGACGTGAAGCCTGATTCTCTGCTATGATATAAAGACTGATTCTCTGCTGACATGAAGCCAGATTGTCTGTTACGGGACCTCTCTCCTCTGCCTGGGTGCTGGGCCTAAATTTATGACAATGGACTGTTGCAGTGGTGGCTGACGTGAAGCCTGATTCTCTGCTATGACATGAAGACTGATTCTCTGCTGACATGAAGCCAGATTGTCTGTTACGGGACCTCTCTCCTCTGCCTGGGTGCTGGGCCTAAATTTATGAAAATGGACTCTTACAGTGGTGGGTGACGTGAAGCCTGATTCTCTGCTATGGTATGAAGACTGATTCTCTGCTGACATGAAGCCAGATTGTCTGTTACGGGACCTCTCTCCTCTGCCTGGGTGCTGGGCCTAAATTTATGACAATGGACTGTTGCAGTGGTGGCTGACGTGAAGCCTGATTCTCTGCTATGACATGAAGACTGATTCTCTGCTTACATGAAGCCAGATTGTCTGTTACGGGACCTCTCTCCTCTGCCTGGGTGCTGGGCCTAAATTTATGAAAATGGACTCTTACAGTGGTGGGTGACGTGAAGCCTGATTCTCTGCTATGATATGAAGACTGATTCTCTGCTGACATGAAGCCAGATTGTCTGTTACGGGACCTCTCTCCTCTGCCTGGGTGCTGGGCCTAAATTTATGACAATGGACTGTTGCTGTGGTGGCTGACGTGAAGCCTGATTCTCTGCTATGATATGCAGACTGATTCTCTGCTGACATGAAGCCAGATTGTCTGTTACGGGACCTCTCTCCTCTGCCTGGGTGCTGGGCCTAAATTTATGAAAATGGACTCTTACAGTGGTGGGTGACGTGAAGCCTGATTCTCTGCTATGATATGAAGACTGATTCTCTGCTGACATGAATCCAGATTGTCTGTTACGGGACCTCTCTCCTCTGCCTGGGTGCTGGGCCTAAATTTATGACAATGGACTGTTGCAGTGGTGGGTGACGTGAAGCCTGATTTTCTGCTATGACATGCAGACTGATTCTCTGCTGACATGAAGACAGATTCTCTGTTACGGGACCTCTCTCCTCTGCCTGGGTGCCGGGGCCTAAATATCTGAGAATGGACTGTTCCAGTGGTGGGTGACGTGAAGCCAGATTCTCTGCTATGGGACCTCTCTCAAATTGATTTTGGTTAATTTTTATTTATTTAATTTTTATTTTAATTCATTTCCCTATCCACATTTGTTTGCAGGGGATTTACCTACATGTTGCTGCCTTTTGCAGCCCTCTAGCCCTTTCCTGGGCTGTTTTACAGCCTTTTTAGTACCGAAAAGTTCGGGTCCCCATTGACTTCAATGGGGTTCGGGTTCGGGACGAAGTTCGGATCGGGTTCGGATCCCGAACCGGAACATTTCCGGGAAGTTCGGCCGAATTTCTCGAACCCGAACATCCAGGTGTTCGCTCAACTCTAATCATCAGTAGTAAAATCTCAGAAAACCTCTTTAAGCTGACTCTTGCCCTGTTGAAGAAAAATAGGGGAATCACCCTGAGAAGACCATATATAAGCATTATTTATTATCCCTAGTTTATTGAGATTCCATCTCATTTTGCTTTAGGACCCTATGAATTAATGTTACTCCCCCGATTAGTTCCAGAATGTATTGCTTTTTCAGATTAGCTTCCAGTCAGGACATTTTATAGACCTACTTGTTTCACCTTACTTTTCTTATTACCCTAGAACCCTGACTACACAAAAAATGAAATCGAGGACATGATACCTTGATAATCCATTAGGGTTGTGGGTGAAATTCAGCAACCCATTACTTTGGAGCATTTTGACCAGCAACAATTAACCTTTTATGGGTAACTTTTAGATGCCCTTGTTTAAATAACCTTTGTATCATAACATATAATATAATATGTATCATGACAGTTGCCTTCAGCAACTACAGCCTAAAAGACATAGATAGAGATGAGAACATTTTCCAAAATTTCCACTCTGAATTGGTCAAATCAGCATTAAGATTTGATTTGGTCCTAACAAAATCGACCTGTATTGAAAGTTCCCCAATTTTGCAGAAAAGTCATGTATGACACATTGGGGTCTACTAAGACTGTATGCAACCCCTTTCAATTCAGCAACATATATGGCTATGGGTAGACGTATGGTAGCCGGTGGTAACAAACAGCCAATACTGTCAGATTTTCTTTTTAGTTAAAAAGCAGTCCAGAAATTATGGACTGGGAACTTAAAGCAGGCCTGGAAAAAGCCTAAAGTCGCCTCATGCTGTAGGCAGGTCCAAATTGAAGAAGGTGTGCCAACAGAAGAAGGTGGGGCCAGCAGTACCATAGTGCAGCACAAACTACCACCCTAGCAGTACCAGATACCACAGGGCAGCACAAAATACTGCCCCAGCAGAACCAAACACCACAGTACAGCACAAAATACTGCCCCAGCATAACCAAATACCACAGTGCCAACGGTCAGTACTTGATGTTCCTAAATGTATTCATGCTTAGAGCATCAGATTGTGATGTTTATGGCCTGGCTCGCAGCCAATAGGAGGGCTTGGGCAGCCCCTGGGCATCGGCCCACCAGGAACTTTCCTTGTAGGGTTTATGGCCAGTCCGCCTCTGCCCTTATTGGTGGCAAATACCTTCTTCTCAGTCTTCTGTTCTGTAAAAAGGTGGCCATCCTTTTTAACAATTCATGTATGATGAATCACAAAAGTTTTGGATTAGATGAAATTTAATTTGTGAAATTCATTGCAAATTGATTCACTCATCTCTAGACATAAAGAGACACATTTATCACACAAAAACTACCAGAAAGTTCAGCAATATGTGTTACAAATAAAAGTGACATTCAGAGATCTGTGTCAATTTTAATCTCTTAAAAATATTTACAACTGATTAAAAAAAGTCATCACCCATGATAGTAGTGCTTGTTGAACAGACACGAGATGGTGTAAGAAATAAAAGTCTGTCTAGTAAGCTCATGCACACAACCATATGTTTGGTCCATATTCGATCCACAATTTTTGCGGATCAGAGGTGGGCCTGTTAATTTCAATGGGGACGCAAGATGTGGATGCAGCCCTTCAAAAAAGATAGAACATGTCCTAATCTTGTCCGCTTTGCAGACAAGGATAGGACATTTCCATTGAAGTGAAAAAGAAAACCTGTCCGGGATCTGTGTTTTGCGGATCTAAAATTTGCGGACTGCAAAACACATAGGGTTATTTGCATGAGCCCTTACATTATGCATGTGTCATATTGATCATTTTGGCCTCATTCTTATCTAAGGTGACAATCTTATAAAAGTAAATGCATGAAATAATCTCTTTTTATAAGTGATGGGTTAAATCTTCTGGAAATAGTGTTAAGCAAATCAAAGTCGACAAAGTCCAGGGTAAATTCAATCCGCCGTTAAGCTGAATTTCCTTGTGCTTTGTGGTAGCTAATCGATTTATCCTGAAATAGTGTAAAAAAAAAACGTATCTGCTTATCTGCTCCATTTGCTCGCGATGGGCCATCCGCCGACATCTCATCACGGGCCGTGCTAGATTTCACGCCAGATCTTCAAGCAAGATGGCAGTGGCCGGCCCATCGCGAGCAAATAGAGCAGGTAGGTATGATTTTTCTTTTTTATGTTTTTTATTTTACACTCTGTTATTTATATCAGATCATGTATGAATGCAGTATCTGAGGGGTACAATGATGGGGAGTGTCGCAATCACCGCTCTCTGTCATTGCACCCACTACTTACAAAGAAATGCGCTTCGTGACCAAGTAATTAGTCACAAAGCAAATTTTTTTGTAACATTCGGTGAAGCAGCCGAATTGAATTTTTTAATAATTCGCTCGTCTCTGTTTGGAAATTATACAGAACAATAACCACTTTCATTTTACTTTGTCTATTCATTTATTCAATTATCAATTTTGGTAAAATATCTTCTTTGCAAAATAAAAGTCCCAAGAACGCCTTATTTTTTATATATATAGTGGAATCTAAGCTGCTGTAATGATGATTGATACAGGTACAGTATCATGCTGCCTTCTATGAGAGTTAATATGGGTATATGACAATATAAATGTATTCTTTCTGCTGGAGAGATTAAAATCTCGGCAATGTTAAGTGATAGATTTACCGGCAGAGGAGTCAACTACACAAAAATAATAGCAAAATAAAGCATATTACAGACAAGAACTAGGCTCTAATAAAATTGTAAAAGAAAGTATTTTATATTTCTATTAAATAATGAACATCCTAGTTTGAAGGGTTGTCTCAGTTCATCAAATGCCATTTATCATGTAGAGCAAGTTAATACAACGCACTTACTAATGTATTATGATTGTACATATTGCTTATCACAGTATAAACTACTTGTTTCCAGGGTTTTCTGACCACCCTGCAATCCAGCAGTGGTGGTTATGCTTGCACACTAAAAGAAAAAGCACCAGCCTCTCTGGTGGCTGGAACCATGGGAGTGTCCACAGACATGCATGCGCAGCAGGTCTCGTCCCTGCCATCTTGTATCTGCACTGCGTCTGCATGGCGCCAAAACCTCTGGAAATGTGTATTGTATATTGCGTAGTTGTATTGTATATTTGGGTGGTTGTCCTGTTGCAACACACATCTTCTGTTGAGCTTCAGCTGGTGGACAGATGGGCTTAAGTTCTCCTGCAAAATGTCTTGATAAACTTAGGAATTCATTTTTCCTTCAATGATAGCAATCCGTCCAGGCCCTGACGCAGCAAAGCAGCCCCAAACCATGATGCCCCCACCACCATACTTCACAGTTGGGATGAGCTTTTGATGTTCGTGTGCTGTGCCTCTTTTTCTCCTTTCTGCTTCTTCCAAACAACTCAACTTTGGTTTCATCTGTCCACAGAATATTTTGCCAGTACTGATGTGGAACATCCAGGTGCTCTTGTGCAAACTGTAAACGTGCAGCAATGTTTTTTTGGACAGCAGTGACTTCCTCTGTGGTATCCTCCCATTAAATCCATTCTTGTTTAGTGTTTTACATATTGTAGATTCGCTAACAGGGATGTTAGAAGATGTCAGAGACTTTTGTAAGTCTTTAGCTGACACTCTAGGATTCTTCTTCACCTCATTGAGCAGTCTGCGCTGTGCTCTTGCAGTCATCTTTACAGGACGGCCACTCCTAGGGAGAGTAGCAGCAGTGCTGAACTTTCTCCTTTTATAGACAATTTGTCTTACCGTGGACTGATGAACAGCAAGGCTTTTGCAGATACTTTTATAACCCTTTTCAGCTTTATGCAAGTCAACAATTCTTAATCGTAGGTCTTCTGAGAGCTCTTTTGTGCGAGGCATTATTCGCATCAGACAATGCTTCTTGTAAAAAGCAAACCCAGAAACTGGTGTGTGTTTTTTATAGGGCAGGGCAGCTGTAACCAACACCTCCAATCTCATTTCATTGATTGGACTCCAGTTGACTGACACCTCACTCCAATTAGCTCTTGGAGATGTCATGAGTCTAGGGGTTCACATACTTTTTCCACCTGCACTGTGAATGTTTACATGGTGTGTTCAATAAAAACATGATAACATTTAATTATTTGTGTGTTATTAGTTTAATTAGACAGTGATTATCTATTACGTTGACTTAGATGAAGATCAGATTACATTTTATGACCAATTTGTGCAGAAATCCATATTATTCCAAAGGGTTTACATACTTTTTCTTGCAACTGTATGCCATTTGCTGAAGTAAGACAACCCCTTTAATTTAAAGGGGTTTTGACATCATTGAGGGCATATGGTTAGGACCTACTATCACTTCCTAACCTCTCCAGATTCGATACACTTTGGCTTTTTCACCGATGTTTCAAAGAACTGCAACATAACACTATTCACTTAAATGGAGACGTCAACACAGGGTCTCCTGCCTCACCATTAGTGAGATCAATAAGGGTACAAAAAGTTATAACTCCATTGATCATGAAGGTAGCAATATACCATCACCAGGATTAGTCCTCTGCCGTGGATCCATGTCATGGGAATAAATTGAAATGTCAATCCTTAATATGGAAGCCATGTGAAATCTGTGTGGAAGTCATGACTGGGTAGCATTGATAGGGGTTAATGGTCATGCATGATATACTGTAAATCTGCACAGGAAATCTGAGAATCAGCATCAGATTTCTTCTGCAGACTCCACTGCAAACACATGTTGGATTTTTTCTGATTTAAATTAAACCTATATTCATAGGTTAGAAAAGGCCTACCTCGGTAATAACTCCAGTAAGTGCCAACCAGGGGTTGACAGACCTAGGGTAACAGCTGAGTGGCTGGTGCTCCTGTTTCCGTAACTCCTACATTTGTGAATGGGAGCCACACAAAAAGTTTAGCACAACAAGCTAGGCTGTTTCTGTAACTCCCAGGATATAGAAACAGTATAATTTGTTGTGCTACACTGATTGCTTTGCACTCATTTACTTCTATAGGAGTTACAGAAACAAAGAAGCAGCGGCCACTGATCCATTTCCATGATTCCATCTCCACCTGGTCAGCGCTTACTGCGGTTATTACCACATTGGACATGAAAGTCCAAGATGAGACAAACCTCATGTAACTATTATGTTTTCATAAAAATCTATTTTAGGATATGTTACTGCTGCTGCAGCAATCTTCATAAAGCAATTTTTAGTTTCTTCACATACCACTGTTTTCTTTGAGTTTTTCCCTTTTTAACTGAATCCTGCATTATGAGAATCTTCTAAAGATGGCTCCTCTGCCAGTTCTCTGAAGCCAAAATTGCCTTAACTCACTTCTCATACACACTTGGTTTAGCCAGCAGCTTCTTGCCAGCCAATTAGATTGTCTTACTGAGAGACACGCCTCCTTACTCAGAAGCCTAATGCAGGCATGCAATGTGAAGGACCACCCCTCTGTCTTCTGTTTATACTAAAGAGAAGACAGACAAGCCATAGCAACGGTCTTTAAAGGGATCAATGGAATGGGACAGGAGACATTAATGAAAGCTGTTATTTTAAGGTAATTACAGATCTTTTGGCAGTCATTGACAGACTAACTCAGGTATACATTTATTTTCTCTAATGGTGATCATCCCTATTAGGTAGCTTCCAATTCATAAATCTCAGATTAGTGGTAAAAAGGATCCCTTCTCAAATCCAGTATGGCAACCAAGATTAATTTTTCAATAATGTGGATCGCCCATAATAAAACATATTTTCCAGTAAGGTCAAAGTCACAGGTTACACCGACAGAGGTGGACATATTTAGTGATAGGACATATTCAGTGATGCTTCATCAGGTTCAACAGGATGACAGCTAATTGCATAACAAGCAGTACTATTCCTACAATCAGTCTTTTGCTAATGGATTCCAGAGTAACTAATAAAAATAGGTCAGATATAATGTAGACTCACAGACCAATTTAGATCAATTTATTTTTAAGAAGTTTTATGTAAGTGGGTAATTGGAAAAGGTCAACAGAAGCAAGGGAAATTTGCAGACACGTGTAAATGGTAATTTTAGAATTACCATAGAAAATAAATAGAGGCTATTTGCACTCATGTTCAGGAAGCTCTCTTAGGAAATAGTTGTTGCGGCAAAATTTTAACAGAAAAAATACACTAAATGATACCAATTTGGCTTAATAAGGTTGACAAAAAACTGCTTTAGCCAATTCAGAACTGGGTCGCTATCACAGCAGAAATCACAGAAGCAAATGCATGGCTGATATTTTCGGGACATTTCCTTAATTAAAGAAGCATTTGTAGGAAATGTTAAGAGCTATTTCGATAAAAAGATGGATGTTGTTTAGTAGTAAATGTAGCTCTATTTCTGTTGCAAAACTACTGACATTCAAATTTTCTCAGTTTTCTTAGTTTTGTTCTTTTGAGCACAGTTAGGCCTCTTTCACACAGCGTGACGGATTAGGTCCGGATGCGTTCAGGGTGCGTTCAGTGAAACCCACACCATTTTGCAAGCAAGTTCAGTCATTTTTGTCTGCGATTGCGTTCAGTTGTTCAGTTTTTTCCGCGCAGGTGCAATGTGTTTTGATGCGTTTTCATGAGCATGATAAAAAACTGAAGGTTTACAAACAATATCTCCTAGCAACCATCAGTGAAAAACGCATCGCACTCGCACTTGCTTGCGGATGCAATGCGTTTTTCACTGAAACTTCTTTTACTTCTATGGGGCCAGGGCTGTGTGAAAAACGCAGAATACAGAACATGCTGTGTTTTTTACGCAATGTAGAACTGATGCGTGAAAAAAAACGCCTATGTACACAAACCCATTGAAATGAATGGGTCAGGATTCAGTGCGGGTGCTATGCGTTCACGTCACACATTGCACCCGCGCGGAAAACTCGCTTGTTTGAAAGGGGCCTTAGAGGTGAATTTACATGTCCTAATATATTATAATGCACATAATTAGCATCTTGTATGTATATATATATAGTGGGGATTTGCTCTGGTAGACAGGCTTGCGGACGCAGTATAGAGGCAATGACAACGTCTTTAACTTAAACAGTTCGGTGTTTTTTCACACATAAGGATAAGCAAAACAAAAGGTCAGTTTCAAGGAAAACAGTCACCTTGAGTCTGGTGTTTGTTCACACCATGCAGCAATTCAGAAGACCTTAGACATAGCAGAAACCACCTGCTCTCACGCCAACAAGGTAGCAGACCTTTACCCAGGCCCAAACTCCCAGGTCAAAGAGGAGTAAATTCCTACCACCTGACAGTGCGGCCTGTGTTTTATAGCCCAAACCAAGACCCGGCCTGGAACATGGGGAGAAGCCAACCACCCGGCACTTTGGCTGCTCCCAGTAAGAGCCGTCCCGTATCGTCTTTACAGCCATACTAAATAGCAAAACCATGTCAGCCAGCACTAGCTGCCGCTGACACATGAAATTGCTGGCTCTTACCTCACCGAGGCCAGGAATCTCAGTGACACATACCTTCCGTCAGTGACGGACCCTTGCGCCTTCCTACATACCTCCCCCCTTTGTTTAACCATGAGGGGGTGTCACTACCAGAGCTTTGAGACGTTCTCATAGCTCTGTTTCCACACCCCTGTGATGATGTCACTACTAGAGCTAGGAGGAGTTCTCTTCCCTGTTTCTCCGCCTCTGTGATGAGGTCTTTACTTTTGGTTTCCTTCCTCCCAGCTGTTCCTCCTGTGTTTGATTTCGCTGCCTTTAAATCACCCCTCCTCCTTTGTAGAGGTGCGGATTATACTCTTCATTTTGAGCTGTATCTCTCGCCTGAGTGTCTTTACCTGTGTTACTTCTCTTCACTAGATCTGTGTCCTGCTGATGCGAGTACTTCAGATATCGTCTGCTGACTTCGGATCTGTTTGCACTGCGGCTGCAGCACCTCAGTTAAGTGTACAGACATTGTGTTTATCTGTTCTTAGCTGACTGGATCCGAGGCGACCCCGGTTCCGTCCATATTCTGAGCAGGGCACCGGTGGCCGTGCCCCTTCCACTATTGTAGGGGTTTCAGTGGTCTTCAGCCTCAGGTACGCGGGCATGTCTCGATCTACCATTCGGATCCGGACATGCGCATAGCAGCTTAGGGAGAGCTTTTAGGGTCTGGCAGGGGTCACCCTTATCCTCCCTAGTTTGGGTCCGGTCAGTTGCTATTCTCTGTGTACACTCTTGTTGCTCATTTACAGCCGTGACAGGGGGTGAACACTTGCCAGACAGTGTACCCGGGACAGGGCATTTCCCTGTAAGCGGCCTGCCCTCTGTTCCACTGAGAACTTGAGGTTCCCCAACAGATAATAGCAGAGAGACTTGAGTTCCCATATGATGGCCAGGCACTCTCTCTCTCCACTATACTGTACCTATTCTCGGCTGGGGTAAGCTTCCGGCTCAGGAAAACAACAGGATGTTCCTCCCCATTGATGTCCTGAGAGAGTACAGCTCCGAGGCAAACTTCAGAGGCATCGGTCTGTACCACAAATTCCCTCTTGAAGTCAGGTGTCACCAATACCGGGGACCCACACAGGGCAGACTTCAAAGTGCAGAAAGCCTTTTCCGCCTGTTCATTCCACTGAACTGTCACTGAATTGCGTCCCTTCAAAAGGCCTGTCAAGGGTGGGGCGACTGTAGCAAAATTGGGGACAAACCTCATATAGTACCCCACCATACCCAGGAACGACTTTACTTGCCGAATAGTGACAGGTCGGGGCCAATTCCTAATTGCCTCAATTTTGTTTGATCATTCCGTGCCTAATTACATACCCCAGGAACTTGGTCTCTTCTAACCCTTTTGCGCACTTTTTTTGGTTAGCGGTTGAGCCAGCCTTCATAAGGGAGTCCACTACAGCCTGTACTTTAGATAGGTGACTTTCCCAGTCGGTGCTATGAATAACCATATTGTCCAGGTTCGCCGAAGCATACCGACGATGTGGGCGTAGTACAACATCCATTAGCCTTTGAAAAGTGGCGGGAGCGCCATGTAGACCAAAGGGTAATACCTTGTACTGATACAGACCCTCTGGTGTGATGAAAGACGTTTTTTCCTTGGCAGCCTCAGTCAAGGGTATCTGCCAGTACCCTTTCGTTAGGTCCAACACAGAAAAATACCGGGCTTGGCCTAACTTCTCAATAAGCTCATCTATTCGGGGCATGGAACATGCGTTAAACTTGGACACCTCATTCACAGTGGAAGTCGTTACAGAAATGCAATGTCCCATCCGGCTTGGGTATTAAGACTATCGGACTGGCCCATTCACTTTTTGACTCCTTGATGACACCTAGCTGGAGCATTAGCTGCACTTCCTCCACGATGGCTTGTCTCTGAGCCTCGGGTAACCAGTATGGTTTTAATGTCATGCCGGATTATGGATGTGCATCCAGGGAGGTCTGAGGACACATCCGAGTTCCGACTAATGAACTCCCTGGCTTCCTGAGCCTGTTTAGAGGAGAGGCTGTCAGCAATTTTCACTGTGGCAGCCGCTTCCCTTGCTACAGACAGAGGGGTCGAAACCGCTTCCCCTAAGAACCTTGGTCGTGGGCTGTCTTCCGTACAGGTTTCCCTATCTCTCCATGGTTTGAGCAGATTCACATGGTACACCTGCTCCGGCTTTCACCTCCCTGGCTGGTGTACCTTGTAATCTACCTCTCCACTTTTTTCAAGTACCTCGTAGGGCCCCTGCCACCTAGCTAGGAACTTAATGTCTACAGCCGGTACCAGAACCAACACCCGATCACCCTGGTTAAAGTTCTGGAACCGAGCCTGCCGATTATTGTTCATTGTTTGATTTAACCTCTCTACCAGGCCATCCGTTGATAGAAATACCAGGGCAGTGGGATAGTCCTTTAAGTCTCCATAAATACACACTACGCCAACCTTTCGGCCAGTATACTTGACGGGCCGTAACAGGGCAGCTCTACCCCAGGTTTCTGTGGCACACGACTTCCTGGCATATAATGAGTGGCGGTAGCCATAGTTGGTGTCCATGGGTTTACCCCGATGGGGACACTCGGCCCTTATGTATCCAGGCTCCTGACATTGCCAGCAGACCACAAGGCTGGGTCTACAGGGGCTACGTCCCAGGCGGGTTTGGCTGGCACCGGCCGCCGGGTCTGGGGTGGAGATTTCCGGGGTTTAACTGGCCCCCTCCCAAAAGAACCCCCCTGTAGATTTCTGGTAGCCTTATAGCGCTCCACCAGGTCGACCATCTCCAAGGCATTACCCGGAGACACCTGGCGGATCCAGTGCTGGAGACGATCCGCCAAGAGACGATCCAGCATAGCAGTGGGGGTCAGTATGTCAGGCTGCAGCGATTTTTGCAAACGGTGTTACAAGTTATAATACTGCGTTCTGGCACTCACTGATGCACTCGCTGGGCCCGGACCAACACATTCACCCCCAGTCTCGTCAGGATCTCACCTTTTACGGTCAGGTAGTCGGCCGCTTGATTATCGGAGAGATTGAAAAAAACTTGCTGGGATTCAGACGCCAGGAACAGAGCAACGACCTCAGCCCACTGGTCTCAGGGTAACTTTTCCCTCACGGGCCACCTTTTCGAACACTGCCAGATAGGTCTCAACGTCATCTGAGGGGGTCATCTTAGGGATCGCTGCACGGACAGCTTTCTGGGCATCGTGCACGTTCAGGGATGCTGCTGCCACTTGCAATTCCATTACATGTTGCAATAGCAGCTGGTTAGTTTCCTGCTGCTGCTTGTTAGCCTCCTGCTGCTGCAAGTTAGCCTCAATGAGGGCCTTCACGATCGCCTCCATTTTGTCAGAGGACACGGGTCGTAACCTTGCCAGCTTAATGTAGGACATGCACTTGTGCCGGGGAAAACAAAAACCTTTCGGCCTTCAGGCCTGCCTCACTGCATTTTCCCGCATCCGACACCAATTGGTAGACAGGCTTGTTGACGCAGTATAGAGGCAACGACAACGTCTTTAACTTAACACCTTGAGTCTGGTGTTTGTTCACACCATTCAGCAATGCAGAAGTCCTTGGACATAGCAAAAACCACCTGCTCTCACGCCAACAAGGTAGCAGGCCTTTACCCAGGCCCAAACTCCCAGGTCCCAGCACAGAGACTGACAGAGCTTCAATGTTAGAGAGGAGTAAATTCCTACCACCTGACAGTGCTGCCTGTGTTTTATAGCCCGAACCAAGACCCGGCCTGGAACGTGGGGAGAAGCCACCCACCCTGCACTTTGGCTGCTCCTAGTAAGAGCTGGCCCGGATCGTCTTTACAGCCATACTAAATAGCAAAACTATGTCAGCCAGCACTAGCTGCCGCTGACACATGAAATTACCAGCTCTTACCTCATCGAGGCCAGGAATCTCGGTGACACATACCTTCCGTCAATGACGGACCCTTGCGCCTTCCTACAATACATATATATATATATATATATATATATATATATGAAGAACAGACACTTGCGCTGCCGTTAGGTTTATCTCTGAGGCTGATGTATTCACCTTGTTTGCCGCTGCCTAGTATTAGGGGTTAGTGCCCAACCTGCTCTCACCGATAATAGATGACTGATAGCTATAGATATGTATGTAATACCGGCACTGGCACACAGAGAGGGTAGGGGAGGGTGAAAATGATTACATATGTATACATAGGACACTAATTACGAGGTCTCTACCTGTATCTGTTCCAGGAAGCAGTGTATAGATCTAATGGGATGCTTCTTGCTCTAACTCACACCTTGCGCGCTGCCCTGGCTGGTAGCTAGCGCACGTGTGGAGGAGCCTGCAGGGATGAGTGCAGGAGCGTCTTCGTGTGATGTCTCTGGGTGCCTCCAAGGGACAAATTTCCATCCAACACGTTTTTGAACCTACAGGTTCCTTCGTCAGGGATAATTCATGGTACAAGTCCTGGGGGTTAAATAGGTTTTCCATTCCCATAATCATTCCTGCAGTGTCTGCTCAGAAACCTAGGGGCACACCAGTATTCACTATACGCTATCCCAGCTCATTATTACATAGGGTCTATGTCTCTATTTGAATGCAAATAGTTTGATCTCCTGATTTAGGCCCTTTGGTGCCAGACTATTTAATCTGAAGATCCACTTACTTTCACAGCGTGACATTTGCTGAATATAATTCCCACCCCTCATATCTGTTTTAACCCTTTCAATGCCGCCAAAAGTTGAACCTGTAAATTAATTGCCATGATATTCTATATAGTGTTTGGATAATGGATGTCCATCAAATTTTGTATTTATATTCCTAGTATGCTCCTTTATTCTAATCTTCATTTGGCGTTTAGTCCTGCCAACATAAATTTTCTGACAGGGGCATTTGATTAAATATATTACCCCCTTGGTATCACAGGTGATATGATTTTTTATTTTGTAAGTAGTTGGATCATCTCCTATTTCCAAGATGGGGTTATATTGTCTAGTCACCCAACAGTTTTTGCACATTTTACAGGGGAAGAAACCTATTTTTGTTCCGTTTTGTATATTATTTTTCTTTAGAACGGTTTTAACGGATGGAGCTATTAGGTATGCTAGATTTTGCACTTTTCTAAAGATGAAGGTAGGTGCTTTTGGGATTCTTTCACCTATCAGTTTGTCCTGTTTTAGGATATCCCAATGTCTCCTAACGATCCGTTTAAGGACCCTATCTCCTTCACCGTACTTGGTTATAATTGGGACTTTGAGTAGAGTATCTCTATTTTCGTTTGTATTTTTATTTGTATTTTTATCTTTATTTTTATTGATATTTATATTTATATCCTTTACGTTCCCGCTTATTGGTACTGGGGATTCTTGTTCTTTGTTCATTGGTTTATTTTTTATTAGTTCATTACAGTCTAACTTTTTCACTTCCTCTACTATTGATTCTAGATCAGTTAATCTGTAACCTTTTTCGATGAATTTTCTATTGAGCTCTGCTGTTTCCTCCTCAAAATTAGTGATGAGCGGCAGGGGCAATATTCGAATTCGCGATATTTCGCGAATATTTTGGACGAATATTCGCCATGTATTCGAGAATTCGCGAATTCATGATCTCCAGGCATTATTTCTTGATTGCGAAAATTTGCATAAAATTCTCATACAAATTTTTGCATAAAAATTCGCATGAACTAGTATTTTCGGAAAAAACGAATATTCGCAATTACGAATATATTTTGCGATATTCGAAATATTCGCGAATTCTCGAAGTGCCAATTTTCGCAATTAAAATTCACAACTCGAATATTCGTGATCAACACTACTCAAAATGTGCTATATTGCTACAGTTTCTACGGGTCCTGATAAATTGACTCCTGGGGATATATATATTTATATACATCACGATGGACATAACAATGTGTTTCTCTCTGCTTTGTGGGTTTTGGGATTGCCCAAAGATCTCTCTGCTTTGGAAGGAAGCATTCATAAAATATCTGGAGTCGCCATGGAGCTGCCTTTTTCACAGTGTTCCCTTACTAGTTCGAGGGCCATCGATTTTTGTACATACATTTCTGTTGGCTGCAAAAAGATGCAAGATGGTATTTCCTTTTTGTTAGTCCACTTAGTACTGTACCAAACAACAGTAAGAGCATTCTGCATTTTGGAAATTACTATAAAATATAAGCTGCTGGTTTTGCTTTATGAACTTTTTTCTGTTGGAACACCTTTGTTGGGCGCGGAGGAGGGCAGTTTAATGAATACATCTTATGTATCTCCTGTACTGTTACTGTATAGTTCTATTGGGTCTGCTTTCATCTGCATAATGCTTTTTGCTATCTATGCTGTATCCCCCTAAAAGGAAAGTAGAAAAGTCTTTTTATTCATGAATTATAGTTGGCTCTGGGTGGTCTAAAGGGTCTTACCAGAGATGAACTTCAGCCTTTATATATTAGTTTACGTAAGTTAGTTTCATGATTTGGTAATGGCAAGGCACTGTATTATTGTCTTTCTGATGAGGTAAATACAAGACACAAGTTCCTGCTGGTTACATACTTTTTCTTATTCGAGCACCATCTTCCTGTGTTCCACCAGCAGGTGCAATAAATTGCCTTGGCAACTACTTTGAGCCGTAGCGGACTTACCACCAACCAACACAATGTGGCTCCAGAGATCAGAGGGTCCCCTGATGGTCACAAGAGGCTGGCTGAAAACAAAAACACTTACGGGATGGACTACTGCCTGTGCAGCAGATTCAGGACTTATGAACAGAAGGGGAGCCCTTACAAGCTGTAGTGCAGTAGCAGAAGTGTCCAGGTTGCACAGCTAAGCTGAGAGTGGGGCTTGGGATGCCGACAAGGGTGGAGCATAGCAGGATTATGTGACAAGATGGAGCTCAGCTGTGCGATGGGGAGGAACTTAGTGGGGTGATGGGTGGGCCCCAGACATAACTTTGCTTGAGGCCCAAGAATGGCCATATCTGCCACTGGCTGAAAGTCAAGTTCAGCTATAGCAACCAGATACAAATAAAATCACATAAGGGATCCTGAGTTTCAGTTTCTGCTCACGTCACTGCCTCATGCCTATTATTTTCTGTATTGACTGAATGTGTTTTGAGACTGCTCTCTACCTGGATTTTGCCTATTACCTTTCTGTGTGAGTAGTTGCCCTTTCATGCTTTTGACTCCTGACCTGAACCTTGTTTGTACCTTCTAAATTGTCAGTCCTAGTTGTTATTTTGGTTCAGCTCCATCTGACTACTCTCCAATTTCAACATCTCTGCTGCACTACACTGCCAACCCTAGACTGAGGACCTGGGATCAGTTTGTTCAAGTCCAAATTCCAATGCAGGGGTCCCTGATGCAAAATGAGAGGATGTACTAGACCAACAGACCGCTGATGACGCCCAGGTTCCACTTTCTACTTAAGCATGCCTGCTAAAAAGAAACATTTTCTCTTATTTATTTATTTTACTAGAATGCTCCTTATAATTGAGTTGTGTTGGTTAATTATAATTAATACATTACAGTAATTATTTTCTGTTAAAAGCACTTGATCTTTGACCCGTGTTAACATGTGATGTATCTATTACACATGAGATTGCTTTGGTTGTTTAGCCCACAGAATGGGTCAAGCAGATCTAAAAGCTTGTCACATGTATCATTAGATGGAAGAGCAAATTGACGAGTATACAAGCTGCTGCAGATTGTTATTTTGCAATGTAACACACTGGGACATGCAAATCTATCCCTATCTGTTCATGTTCACCACCAGTCCTATCTGACCAAAGTCAGTGATGTTACACACACATCGATATCACACAAACTATAAATGTACATTCGACTTCAACTTCAAGATGTAACATGAATGCTGTAAACTTTGTTTGGCAGTTATGAGTTAAAGAGGACCTGTCACCACTCCTGACTAGGAGCATAGCTATAGGGGGTGCAGAGGTAGCAGTCGGTACAAGGCACAGGAGCCTGAGGGGGCCCAAAGACCCTTGTGGTGCATAAGAATAATACAGAAAGTGCACGCTGGTCAAGCTACACTTCTGCCTGGAGGGAAGGGGTTAGGTTTAAGAATATGGCATGGAGGGAGGTCTCGTTTCAATTTTTTTCTCAGGCAGCTTGAAGGCTATGTGCTTCCCTGACCCTGGCCACAAAGCACTGAGGGAGGGGAGGGGGAAGGGGGGCACGAGCCTTTAGCTACTCCACTGCTCCTGACATGCCTATTTTAATAGCTTCATGCATTCCCCATGTAATAACAATTCTGGGGCAGCTATTCTTATGGCTCTATGTTTTGCCATTCCTTTATTATTTCAACTAGAAGTTATGAATGAATTCTTAGCAGTCTGCAGTAAGGGTACAGAGGGGTGGTAACAAGTTGGGGGGGTGTACCTCCACAGTCCATTTCACATCTCGCTCTGACAGTATTTTTGTATTTTGTGTTATACAATGCAATACAAGAGAAAACCAAATTCCCTGAACTTTTGTTTATTTATCTGTAGGATGCAGACATACACTGGCGATCAAAATTAGAGAACAATTTATGAACACTTGATTTTTTCAGAAATAATGTAATGTATATTGATCATCATTTGAAGGATTTTTTGTTAGGGGTACACCATGCCATTAGAACGGTGTTTTCCAAAATAACCAAAGTAAATCAACATAAAACTTTAATTTTTCAAAAAACGTGATGATCATAATTAGAGAGCAGCAATGACTTTAGCACAGAAAAAGATTCTAACAAAATTTTCTGAAGGTCACAACAGTCACCAATCAGTAGGAAGTGTACAGGCCCTTGCTTTGAATGACTTCAGCACATCTGCGGCCACAGGACATCACTAGTCTCTCACACTGCTCTGGTGTGATTTTGGTCCACTCTTCTTCCAGTCTCTTCAACAGTTCTGTGACTGTTGTGGGTTTCTTGGCCATAACTTTGTCACCAAGGATTTTCCAGAGGTTTACTGCTTTACCCATTTTGCTGTGTGACAGGGGGCATTGTCCTGCATGAAAATTGCTGGCTGATTGAGTGATGAACGCAAGGAAGGAACCATGTGTTATTGAAGAAGGTTCTGATACACACTCACTCTGCCATGTAGCTGTATGAGAGGTCCAACTCATGCTGCTGAAAACATTCCCCAAACCATGAAATTTCCTCCTCCACCTTTCACTAACTTCTTTACACACTTTGCGTTCAGTCTTTCCTAAGTTTGTCGACGAACATAATGTTTCCCATCAGACCCAAATAAATGAAACTTACTTCCATTACTAAAATAAACTCTGGACCACTTCTCCTCTGTCCACACAACATGCTCCTCAGCAAAGGTTAGTCTAGCCTTCAGATTTTTTCTGCTAATGAGAGGTTTGGTCACTTCAGAGTGGGCTTTCAGTCCAAATGCTCTTAAACGTTGAGACACTGTATGACGAGACAGATCCTTACCCTGTTCAGTGCTGAACTGGCGAGCAATTCCAGCTGCAGTGTTGAAATGATTACCTATGGAGATTCTCCACATTATCCTGTCCCCTGTCCTCTCTTGCATTTGTCTTTCGAGGGCAACCAGCTTTCTTGGGGGACTTGAATAAGTTTGTGATGTTGTAAAGATGCAATAGTCTAGAAATCACAGACTTAGAATGACCAACTTCTCTTGCTATGGCTGATAGGGTCACTCCTTTGGCCTTCATCTGAACAACCTGCTGCCAGAGGGTTTCAGTCACTTTGGAACGGCACACTATTTTGGCAAAATCTGTGAAAACTGGAAAGTTAGGCTGCCAGTTAAATTTGACAGGGTTTGTCAGATCATTAAGGAAATTAGCACCTGTTGCCAGATTAACACCAATAACTTGCAGGTACCGCATCTGAAAGTTTTCTCTAATTTTGATCAGTGTTCTTTTTCAATTATCTTATTTACATTTTTATTCTGTGCTTTAGAATAAATACAATTTATGAAATAACCTTAAAATACTGCTATTTTAGTCATGTTAGGATACATTCACATAGGACTATACTATGACCTTGACATTTCGGAAATTGTGTGTAGTGCTCTAATTTTGATTGCCACTGTAAACTACAGTTTTTGGTATTGACAGGGCTAGATTTCCCTATGGGCACAACAGTCCTGTGCCTGTAGGCAGCTTTGAAGGAAAAATGCCAGCGAGAGGGAAAATGTTCATATGAAACCACAGAACATATGTAAATGATGTGTATTTGTATAAATTATGCACTGTATATACTAATTACTGTAGGTTGTGTGCTTTAGGTATGCAAGGAGGACATTTTTAAGCCTCATCCATTTTTTAAACCTCAGGAGTTATTTTTAGGCCACATCCCAATTCATCCAGACAGATATGACTGAAGGGGGTTGGTAACTTAGCATATAGTTTCAACAAAAAGTAAGTAAACCCTTTGGAAATGTGGATTTCTGCATTGATTACTAATGAAATGTGATTATCTAAGTCACAATTATAGACAAACACAATGTAAGTAAACTAATAACACACAAACAGTTGTACTGTTCATACATTTTATTGGGCAAATTGATTAAATATGAACAGTGCAAGGAGGAAAAGTTAATGAACCTCTATGTTAATGACTTCTCCAAGAGCTAATTAGCAGAAGGTGCTTCAATTATGGAGATAAGATTGGAAGGAACACAAAGCCTGGTTACTGTCACGTGATTGACGGCCTCTTTGGTTTCACCTTTCTGTGTTGTTGCTGGGGATGACCACACCTCTTGTCTCAGTTGTAGCTTAAGGGGTCATTCCTTCTCCTCTAATTAGTCCGGCCTCACCCATCATGCTATGCGGTTGATAGCTCCTTGTTTGTGGAAGCCTTGGTGTTGGTTCTCTTTGAGTTCCTGCTCGTCCGCAAACTTCTGAAAGTTAAGTTTATATTCTTTGTTGTTTGCTGTTTTCCCCTACCTGCAGATATTAGGCCTGAGGGGAATAGGAATAAGCCATCTGTGTCCTGACACTATCTGCAGGGCCCTGTTAGGGTTATATAGGGCTTAGGTTCTTGCGTATGAACATTCCTACCATCTAGGTCTGTTCATACTGATAGCAGTCAGGGCTTGGGGTAAGATAAGATCGCTTTATTGTCACTGTACAATACAATGTAATACAATGTACAATACAATGCAATGTTGTTTGGAGCAATCCTAGATGCCATGGACAGAGAAACAAGAACTGACATTTAAACTAAAGCATTACACGAGAAAAAAAAAAACAAACATTGCACTAGAAAGCATTACTATTCACAGTTCACGGCATATATATGGCAAGAGAAAAGTAGGAAGTGGTTGTGAGTATATATACACACTGATTCAGACACCACTGCAGACAAGAGGTCATCATGGGTTCATGAATGCAGCAGTCACTTTCAGTCTGTGGTAGTTTCTTTCTTAGGAAGGGGCAATAATCTCTGAGCATTTATGAGACTGATTGTTTTGGGGTAAAAGCTGTTCTTCAGCCTAGTGGTGCGGGCATGTAGGGCTCTAAGATGCCTACCAGAGGGTAGGGGAATGGAAAGGCTGTGGCCGGGGTGAGTTGGATCCCCGCAGATAATTTTTGTCCTGTTGCTGCAGCGAACAGTGAAGATGTCATCCAGTGGTGGTAACTGAGTACCAGTGATTCTGCCAGCCATTCTGATGATGCGCTTGAGGGTCTTCTTGTCCTCAGAAGAGCAGCCGGAGTACCACACTGTAGGGACTCACTAGGTGTGACCATTTCCCTTTCCCTAGGTTCCACGCCTAATACCTTTTCCCTTCCCTTCTGTGTTCAGTGTGGTTTGTTAGTGTAAACCATGCCTTGATGCAAATAATATCCAGAAGACCTCCGAAGACATATTATAAAGACCAGGCAATCCTAAAAGAGGTGAGAAAGACCCCAAAAGTAAGAGCAACAGTCTTATGTGCTCCTCTATCAGAAGCCATGTTGGGACAGTGAAGACAAGGGAGAGGACTCAACACTTTTGTGGCCAAATGAGTTAAGTTACAGTGGCCAACTGAGAAATAAATCTTGTATTTAGTATAAAATATGATCCAGTCTACAGCAATCTTAGCTATTGATGTGATAAGAGGCATGTAGCTGTAATTCCCAGAATTGCTAGAGACACTGATCGTAGTAAATAACAGATGAGCATCACCCATTAGGCAGTGGCCTAAAGGGGTACAAACATCTTAGTAGTCATAGTGCATCTAGACATGAAACACCCCCTGTAAATGCAAAGTAAGTGACGCACAGGATTGGCGCAATCCACAGTGGAGGTGCTCTCAGTACAGAGGTCTCACTCTAATGAGATAATTAAATAGTTGCAAAAAATACTGGGCACTCTCTCTGTATATGTAACCACACAATTTATTATAACAATGTAAATGAACTATACGAACAAATAAATATCATACACATTATCTCTATACACATGCAAATATCATAAAAATCCGGATATAAATGTCTAAAAATCTAAAACTGATGTTCATAAAAAACAATAATCCCCTGAAGGTTCGGGAAAGGAAGTCCTCCTACTAAATATTTTTCCAGTCAGTACAATAGTTAGACATTTATATCTGGATTTTTATGATATTTGCATGTGTATAGAGATAATGTGTATGATATTTATTTGTTCGTATAGTTCATTTACATTGTTATAATAAATTGTGTGGTTACATATACAGAGAGAGTGCCCAGTATTTTTTGCAACTATGAAACACCCCCTACCCAGGTCTTACTAGATCCTCAGTGATGACTAAGTTGAGCAGTGGTGGAGATAGGGCAAGTATGGCTGTAGGGAAGCTGTGCAGCTGGGATTGGAAATCCTGTGGAGGCAATGATCCCTTATCTATCCTGTGCTACATAGGGGCTTAAATCAGAGCCTGGTATTAATTGGAGGGGTTGAACAATAAACAGCAGGAACCCCAGGGTGACAAGGAGCAGCAATTTGTACTTGTACACCTAATGCCGCTAATACCGGTTAATATAGCAGCATCAGGAGCATGTATGTGTCACATGCCCGAAAAGCATACGGCCCATATATCTTCAGAAGCCTGAGAAGAAGAAACAAACAAAAGAAGACTGCAGAATATGAAATAACAATAGGATTCTTGCATGAAGGCATTAATTAGCCATATTTTGTTACATATTTAAGCTAAAAAAGAAATAACTTGTGGGGGGAGGGGTGGATGGAATACCACTTTATATGTCTTATTTCAAACCTCAGCTGAAATTTTTAGAATGTAAATATGTGATAAGTAGTAGAAAAGTCTATAAAATGGAATTTTATTATATCTTATGTCAATCTTTAGATGGCTATAAGAACATTCAAAGCAAGCAATAGACTTATTGTTAGGCAAGGCACACACCCTCTTCCTAGTCTGCTCTTATAACAATGCTGAAGAGCAATTCCACATTCCCGCATTGTGTAATTAAGAAGACCTAAAGCCTCGGGCAAACAATCCCCTTGTTTTCATTTTATATATTAACAACATAATGAAAGGAATAAAAAATTCACCATTCTTTAAATCTTCTGGTCTGCATTTCCTTTGCTATGTATTTGTAAGTTTTTCATTGTACAACAGACTATAGCACTATGTGAATGGCAATCAGAGGTGTAGCAAGGCAATTCTGTGTTGCATTCTGTTATTTCTGATTCAATACGACTACATGTATTATTTTGTGTGTGAGGCTTGCAGCAATGCTTGTCTATGTAAAGCAGATCTCATTTGCGCTTGATTGATTTCAGAGTTAGTATCCTATTGTTAAAGGAAAGGAAATCGGAGATACTTGAAAACCTGGACATTTTAAATGAAATATTCACATGCACACATGAATATTATTATAATTGGTTTTGCTTGGCTTTTAGACCTAAAACCTAGGTTGTTATTCCAAAGCATGAAGTAGAAATGGATATAATATTGTGTTTCTCATAAATAATTAAATTATCATAAAATATAAGACACTTTTGCAGAGTGACACAGCTAGTCAACCAGGGGGCATGTACCCTACTTTTCCTCAGATCATCACAGTACATTTGCATTCCGTTTGGGAGGAGATTATGGTTTCCTCAAATCTATGGTACTGCAAGGAGAGCAAACCAGTCATTTGAGCGGGGGCAAGGTATTTTGGTGCCCTAAGCGGAGCAGGCAAATTGGGAACACCCCTCGATCCCAAAAAAAATCAATTCAATTTCTTACTTCCTAATAAAGATATTAAAATACATTTGAAAAAAAGCAGTTAAGGGAAGATAGAGTGACTAACAGGTGACATCTCCACAGATTTGAGTTCTTCACTTCCCTTTCTTCTCAATTTGCTCCAGACCATCACAGGAAGACATCTTTGGTCAAGGGTGTGCAGCCTCCTATGCCACAAAAGAGTAAAAATACATTAGTATTATGATATAGCACATAGTAGATGGGGAAAAGTTACAGATTTTGCTAATCAGACCCCAAATTATTACAGACCCCAGGTCAGACCGCAAATGTATACAGTTCACTGTCATCATGCTGCTACTCCCAATACTGTGCCTGCTGTGCTCCCTGTGTGGCCGTTGGGGACTGAGTAACGAGGGACAGCCGCCGCCATCAGGCTGCAGAAAGCCTTAGTGTCCACAAGCCTAAGCGGCAACATTTCCAGGGACAGCAATTTGGAAAGGTGCGCATTTAGTGCTATGGTCTGTGGGTGGGTGGCTGGGTATTTGCACTTTCGTTCAAAGGCCTGGGGTATGAACATCTGTACACTGCGCTGGGACACAGAAGTAGATGTGCTAGCTGATGGTGCTTGCGAAGGTCCAGGTGCAGGACGTGAGGCATCCGGGTCTGCATCTTGGACAGGGGATTGGCCAGCTAAACGTAACACAGGGGAAGAGGAGGCAGTGGTGTGACCCGCAGACGCCGATTGTGGACCCAGGCATTCGGCCCACCTATTAGGGTGCTTTGATGCCATGTGGCAGATCATGCTGGTTGTGGTGAGGTTGCTAGTGTTCACGCCCCTGCTCATTTTGGTATGGCACAGGTTGCAAATGACAATCCTTTTATCGTCCGCACTTTCCTCAAAAAAGCACCAGACTGCGAAACATCTACCCCTTGGTAAAGGAGATTTCCGCAAGAGAGTGCTCCGGGAAACAGTTACAGGCCTGTTTAGTGTGGCCCACCTTCTCCCTTTTGCCAACACACAGCTACTTCTAGCCTGTTTTGGTGCTGTGGATCCCTCCCCCTCTGTACTGCTGTCCTAGCTCGGCTTGCTACCTTCCCAGGTTGGGTCAGTGATTTCATCTTCCACCACCTCCTCTTCCACTTCCTCACTTTGGTCATCCTCCTGACTTGTTGACCTAACAAGAACCTCACTTATTGACAACTGTATCTCATCCTCATCATCAAACTCTTGGGACACTAATTGCCGTTGACTTATTGGCAACTCTGTCTCATCATCATCATTCACCTTGTAAAACACTAATTGCCGTTCCCCACCGCCATCTTCTTCTGACTGTGGATACTCAAGAGTTTGGGAATCACTGCAGAAGATCTCCTGATGTCCCTCTTCAAGCGGGCTTGTCGAGATGCCCAAATCAAGGAATGGCGCTGACAAGAGCTCCTCGGAATATCCGAGTGTCGGATCACTTGTTTGCCAAGACTCTCCATGGTGGGAGGAAGGAGGATCAGGGTGAGGATTCTGTTGACCAGACTCTTGGCTACTGAGACTGGACTTTGTGGAAGACAGGGTGGTGCTTAACCGACTGGAAGCATTGTCTGCTGCAATCCAACCGGCCACCTGGTCGTACTGGTGTGACCTCAAGTGTGGTGTCCTGCGCTGCCCTGCAAACTGTGACATGAAGCTAGGTATCGTGGATGAGTGTGTTTCTTGTGCTCTGGCAGCAGACACAGTTTCACCGCGCCCAGGGCCACCGCCTCTGTGTGCACCATCAGCAGCACAGCCACTTCCCCATCCCTTACTGCTCGCCTTGAGCATATTAAATGGTATATATATGCTTGCAAGTATGTCACATGTATAGTAGCACAAGTTTTGTAAGTGTATGTGCAAATAAATCACACTGAATTTCACTGATATTTCAGATGCGCAAATGCTATACAGGAGATGTAGCGCAGGTAATGTCGCTGTCAGCAGCGGCCAAACAATTGCGCTGAATGTCACAGATATTTAGGATGTACAAATGTAACACAACAGATGTAGAGGAGGTTGTGTCATTGTCAGCAGCGGCCAAACAATTGCGCGCAATTTAACGCAGGTTGCGCTAATAATATATATTGCAACCAGATAAAACAATAGTCCTTAAAAGGACTTTTGGGTCTCTAACACCTTTCAACAGTAAACGCTGCCTGAAAAAAATAAAAATAATTCCTGTCCCTACACTATCTGTCCCTTCTGCTGCAGCTCTCCCTGACTAAGACTGAGCCAAAATACGTGCCATCGGGTGCTATATAGCACTCAATGACTCGTTTCTGCCAGCCAATCACTGTAATGCCAGTAACTAACATGGCTACGGCATTACAGTGAGTGCCAGTACTACCCCGCACGTTTATTGGCTGCGTAGTGCGAGGAGGAGACTCAAGCATCGCACTCGAGTCAAAATGGTGTTCTGCCGAGCATGCTCACCCAACACTAATGATTATGTGAGCGTAGTGTCTATATAGTCTATGTATGCATTCTGTACCTCCCAACCATGCCAGATCTGGCATAACTAATGTGTGGGTGGCACAATGGAGACTAAGCAGGGTTGAGACATGTACAGATAGACATTGGGTGGTGTGGCCTAGTGTTTTTTTTTAAAACTTGTTGATAGTTTGGCTCTTTACGCTTTTTAAAAGTTTTGTGTATGTGTGTTGCATATATATGGTGTATGTATATGTGAACATCTGTTGTAACGCCACGTATCCGCCGTTGAGTATTGAAACCTGTGGTTTGACTTTGAATCCCACCCCTGGTCTAACCCCTGCAGATCTAAAATTTCAGGCCTAGAGAAATCCTGTAAGGCTATTTTCACACTAGCGGCAGGACGGATCAGACAGGCTGTTCACCCTGTCGGATCCGTCCTGCCGCGATTTCACCGTGCTGCCGAACCGCCGCTCCGTCCCCATTGACTATAATGGGGATTGTGGCGGAGCTCCGGTGCAGCACAACAGTGCACGGCGATAGGCCGCTGGACTAAAAGTACTGCATCTCCGACTTTTTAGTCCGGCGACCTCTCACCGCGAACTGCCGTGTCGGATCCGTCCTGCCACTAGTGTGAAAGTACCCTAAGTCATCATAACTATAAACAAATTTAGCTCTGCTACATTTACTGATCATTTTTTATTTTAGAAAAATGCTCTTAAATAGAAGTACCAGCTGAAACGATTTTGTACACTTTTTGTAATATAATAACTAACCTTAAATAACAAAGGTACTTGGCTCAGAAGTGGTGGATCTGTCGTTCTATCTTGTAACAGCATAAATTTGTATATTCTTTTGTTATTTGTGCATGGAGACGGGCTTGATATGACTTCCTATTTACAAGTGACTTGTTTAAATGCTTTGTTCTGTAGAGTCCTACAATCATGTAATGCTGATCACTGCACAACCTCTGCATACATATAGGAAACATTAAATTAGATTATTTTCCTGGCATGTCATACTGTGTCAATCTGCCGTAGGTAATGATTAATTGGATATGAATGCTAGAAAGTCGCAATTTGGCTAAATAGTAATTGTGTATCCAGTAGTCAATTGGATTTTTATACCATTTGCATAATACTTTTGGAAAAACATATCAGCTCACCTGGTGTATGAAGCATCAAGATGAAAAGGTTACAACTAGAGTAGTAGGATACAGTGACTGATGTTATTTACATGGGACTGTATATTGATGGTGGCTGGGGGGAGGGAGTGATGTTATTTACATGGGACTGTATGTCGATGGCGGCTGTGGGAGGGAGTGATGTTTACATGGGACTGTATGTCGATGGCGGCTGTGGGAGGGAGTGATGTTTACATGGGACTGTATGTTGATGGTGGTTGTAGGAGGGAGTGATGCTATTTACATGGGACTGTATATTGATGGTGGCTGGGGAGGGAGTGATGTTATTTACATGGGACTGTATGCTGATGGCAGCTGTGGGAGGGAGTGATGTTTACAAGAGATGGTTGTGGGAGGGAGTGATGTTATTTACATGGGACTGTATATTGATGGTGGCTTGGGGAGGGGGTGATGTTATTTATATGGGACTGTATGTTCAAGGTGTCTGTGGGAGGGAGTTATGTTATTTACATGGGACTGTATTTTGATGGTGGCTGTGGGAGGGAGTGATATTTACATGCGACTGTATGTTGGAGGAGACTGGGGAGGGTGTGATGTTATTTACATGGGACTCTGGCGGAGGGAGGGTAATAGTGTTATTTACATGGGACTGTATGGTGGAGGGGCTGAGAAATTATAATTTTTGAGGACACTAAGAGGAGGAATATAACTACATGGGGCACTGCAGGGGAGAGCATTATAGCAGGAGGGGGCAATATAAATACTGGGGGTACTGTAGGGGCATTTTAAATCCAGGGGACATTAGGCATTCTTATTACTACTGGGGGCTCAAAAGGAGGGTCTTATAGATCCGCCTTATTTCTACAAAGAGCACTATGGGGGCCTTATTAGTACTGAGGGGTCTTTCAGGGCATTATTAATACTGGAGGGCTCTTCTACTCTTTTACTAATGGAGACACTCTTGGGGAGCATTATCACTGTTGGGGGCAGTATTACTAAGGAGGGCATTCTAGAAGGGAATTACTATTGGTGGGACTACGAGGAGCAGTATTGCTATGGGGGGAGCTATCTGTACAGCACTAATTTTTCTTCAGGATAGTATTTGGGGGTATTGGGGAGCAGAGAGAGCAGCAGGAGAACACTGTGGGGACTTCAGGTTGGGAGATGATGATATAAATGTGAAGAAGCTAAGATGTCTGGGTGTCACAGTCTGCAGAGAAGAGGCGGCTGAGAGAAGTTGTACGAACCGAATGGAGAAGATGATGAGAAGATCTACATCAGAGGAGACGTCACCTGGGAGGCCCTAGATGTGAGAGGTACTATATGTGCTGCTGTATAGCAAGTACATCAGAATACGATGTGCGAAGGGAGGTTTGACTTCTCCAGGAATACGGCAAGCATGCCAAGAGGTGGGCTGAAAAAAACTACATCATGCTGCAGTTTTATTCCAGCCGCCTCTCGGCATGTTTGCTGTGCTGCGGCCGGACCTCTGGCCCGCCCCATTATAGTGAATGGGGCTGGAGCGGACTTCCAGCGGCACGGTGAACTAGCAGTAGCACGCATCCGGCAGGCTCTTACCCCACAGGAACAGCCTGCAGGAGAAAGCTACCGCAAGTGTGAAAGTAGCCTGAGAGAACTGGGCCATATTCATTGGGGCTTGGGCCCCGGATCCTTTGAGACCCTAGCAATGCCCCTGGAGATGCTGATTTCATTTTCCAGCAGGACTTGGCACCTGCCCACACTGCAAAAAGTACCATTACCTGGTTTATAACCACTTTATCAACAGGAAAGATATCACACAGGTATAAAACAGGAAGGTGGGGAGCAAAACCTGACAATAACGCTGTAAAAATTGGATGTGTCCTCTAAGGGTTAACACTTGGTAAGTGATATCCTAGCGCTAGAAATTTTCAAGGGGTTTTTCCATCTCAGTTAATGGGAGCATATCGCTAGTATATGCCCCCATTGTCTGATAAGTGCGGGTCACCTAGAATGGAGCCCTGAAAGTGGTGAAGGGCGCACTGTGCATGCGCAGCCGCCCTCCATTCACTTCTATGGGGCCGCCAAAAATAGCTGAGGGCTGGAGCGGCTATTTCCGTCGGCCCCATAGAAATGAGTTAGAGCGGACGCTGCACAAGCGGGGTTCGCTCCAATTCACTTCTATGGGGTGAGAACTTGGTGGTGGAGTCCTTCAGCCACCACCTTCCCCGATCCGTTCTCGATAAAGGTGTGGGTCTCAGCGGTGGAGACATATCCTAGTGATAAACCCCCATTGTCTCAGATGGGAATACCTCTTTAACACTCCAGGAAACCAGTTAAGTGAATGGGTTGACTGGTGCTGACAGCACATAATCACCGCAGTTGGCACTGATTTTGCTGCAATGTGCCTGTGACTGACATTAGACAAGCGTGCATGAGCCATGAATAATTCATATTTCAGTGTTTAAGAACGTAAATGAAAACTCTCATTGGCATCACAGCAAAATTGTCTCAGATTATGGCCATTATTATACTGGAGATATTATTAAACCCATGCTTTAGCTCCTATGGATATGATGTATCTCTGTGAATACAGAACAGAACAGCTTAGCCGCACGTAGACCGGCGAAAACTATATTTTATGTCTCGAAAATTCTAGATAATCTGCCCAAATCTCTCTTAGCTATAAGTGCTTGCAGGACATTAATCTTCACCCTAAGTGTCCCAAGGTTCCTTAGTCAGGGAAGCACTTTTAGTGAAGGTCACTACGTTTCTATGTGTCGGATTAATCTCCTTTATACACATTACTGCTTTGAGACGCAGCGGTCTAGACAGCTGCTCACATTTATGGAACATTTATACTTCATAAGACAGTGCTAAAACACACAGAACTATTTAAAGCACATGGAGCAGGGGGAAGAGCAGACACGTATTTGCTAGAGGTAAATAGGCAAACGTATTCATGCACTCCTTTGAAGCTCAATGTAATATGTACGGAGAACAGGCTCTTAGGTAAGATATCCAAACAGCGGATCTCTCCTGTTCCTGGAAGTAATTGTGTTAGTGGCAGTGTGGGGAGTCAGATGTCACAGCAGAGGACCTTGTAGCCGCGGCTTAATGGAACACAGGAGCCCTTTTACTGGATTACATTTAACTGAAGGTAAAGTGTTTCCCAGCACATGTCAACCACTTTACAGTCAGCAGAGGACAGAGACGGAAATATTTCCTCTGCGTTATTCCCATGTACCAGGCTTTGCTGCCTTGTGAGAGAAGTGGTAGAACTGTCTTCCTAGCCTGCTATGGATTACTATATCTACAAATGAAAAACGGGGCATCCATTGTGTGCGCGAAATCCAAATCCAAGAACAAACCGCATTATTTTTTTTTTATTAGATCATGTAGTGCACTTTTTTGCCAATTCCTCATAAATGTGTAATGGCGATGAACCCAATGTGGCGCAGAACATCTCACTGGGAAATGGAATAAAGGAATGATAAAAATAAAGTCCTTTTTTTAGGCTACTTTCACATCTGCGTTTTCTTTTCCGGCACTGAGATCCGTCATGGGATCTCAAAACTTGAAGGAAACGCTTCCATTTTGTCCCCATTCATTGTCAATGGGGACAAAAGTGAACGGAACGGAGTGCACCAGAATACATTCCGTTTAATTGTGTTCCCATGACGCACACAAAAGCGCTGCAAGCAAGTGCAAGTGCGTCATGGGATAGGAGCAAGACAGATCCGCCATGAAACACAATGCCGGATCCATTATCTCGTATTATTAGAGATAATACAACCAGATCTGTTCAAAACAGATGCAGACGATTGTATTATCCTAACAGAAGCGTTTATGCTGATCCAGTGACGGATCCAGCAAAAACGCTGATGTGAAAGTAGCCTTACTGACTCAGGAGTACAAGGTCATTAAAGCCACACTAAAAATCTAGCAAAAAGTATGTATAAAATATGTAAAGTTCAATGCACAACTTGTGCCGCTGCAGTCTCGGCGATCTGGTGAAGTTGGTGGCTCTCAGACAGGTTTTAGGATGTTCTATCAGAACATGTGACTCCCTCCCCAGTCCACTCTCAATCACTGGGCCCTCAACACGGCCTCCACTATGGCATGTTGCTGCTAGCTCACAGCCATACCTCTGTATCAGCCTCTTTTCATGGCCTCACACAACTTCACATGTTGCACCAAGAAGATCCACACAGTCCCCTTACCTCCTTTGGGACAGAAGGGGGGCGCTCCCCATTCATGTTGCACATGGCTCACATGCCACATAAATCTTCCTGTTTACTTGGCTTCACTCATTTGTATAGGATTCATTAAAAAAAGGATGTTTCCTTTCTGTAACCGCAAGCAGAGATCTTGAAAATGGCAAAGAACTGAAAAACAATGGGAAAACTGGAGAACCTTTCATTATACAATTACTGTGCTTTAATTACGAAAAAAGGAAAAATTATTTAAAGGGCATCTGTCAGCAGATTTGTACCTATGACACTGGCTGACCTGCTGCATGTGTACTTGGCAGCTGAAGGCATCTATGTTGGTCCCATGTTCATATGTGCCGCATTGCTGAGAAAATAATGTTTTAATATATGCAAATTAGACTCTAGGAGCAACAGGGGCGTTGCCGTTACACCTAGAGGCTCTGCTCTCTGTACAACTGCCACGCCCTCTGCACTTTGACAGGGCCAGGCAGTAAAGATTTCATCACGCCTGGCCCTGTCAAAGTGCAGAGGTCGCAGCAGTTGCAGAGAGAGTGGAACCTCTAGGTGTAACGGCAACACCCCCGTTGCTCCTAGAGGTTCATTTGCATATATTAAAACATCAGTTTTCTCAGCAATGCGGGCACATATGAACATGGGCCCAACAGCAGATGCCTTCATCTGCCAAGCGCACATGTAACAGGTCAGCCAGTTTCATAGGTGCAAATCTGCTGACAGATGCCCTTTAAGTGGTGAACCTAGCTGACATAAAGCAGATATTATTCCCTGATCCTTATCTGCAGCGCTCTACTAAAGGTATTATCATCACATCATTCCGTTGTCATTAGGGCATCTGCTGCTGTATCTCAGATATATTACTAGTTTATATGACACCAAATAATTCATCGGCATGAGGAGGGTGTGGGAGGAAACTGAAGAACTTGACGTTTTTGCAAGTGCACAAAGAAAATACGAGAAAATACAAACTTCACGTAGATAATTTCAATCGCATTTTCTATAAGGGACGCGTCTTTGTCAATACAAAAGGATTCCTGCATTTTGCGGAATATAATGTACACCAAGGTTTAACTGTAGCTATAGCAACCCGAGGAGCTGCAATGGAACTTGTCATCTCAGTAAGCATCCTGATTGGCAGCATGCATTAAACTCGTACACCCGTACACGTGATTAATGAATTATTCTACTATAGCATATACCTACTGCTATACAGCGTATACAAAATACAGTAATGTAGGATACAGCCAGAATTATACTGCAATGCTTCTGACATACTAGAAAAGATAAACTTCATGATGGATCATTGTCTTTCATGTAGATTATACATTGTTTGTATGTAGTGTGGCAGTGGAGCTGCCAGAGGGCCACATGACGGCCATTGAAAGGGTGTATCTCACCCAGAGGAGCCTGCGTGAGAACAGAAAAGTCCCAGCAAAAAATGGAAAGGGGGTGTTGTTTGCACCAGGAGTGTGTCACCAAGGGGCCCGGCCTTGGTGGAGTAAAGGCCCTAGATATAGGTGGACACCAAGCTACTTAGCTTAGGCTACTTTCACACTTGCGGCAGGATGGATCCGACAGGCTGTTCACCATGTCGGATCCGTCCAGCGGCTATTTCACCCTGCCGCCGGACCGCCGCTCCGTCTCCATTGACTATAATGGGGACGGGGGCGGAGCTCCGGCACAGCACGTCGGTGCACGGCAAAAGCCTAAAAAGCCTGACATGCAGTAATTTTAGTCCGGCAGCCTTTCGCCATGCACCGCCGTGCTGCGCCGGAGCTCCGCCCCGTCCCCATTATTGTCAATGGGGACGGAGTGGCGGTCCAGCGGCACGGCAAAACAGCGGAAGGACGGATCCGACAGGGAGACCAGCCTGTCGGATCCGTCCTGCCGCAATTGTGAAAGTAGCCTTAGCTGGCTCCAGCTCGTCCAGGGCGGGCTTTTACTGGAAACAGGCAATGTGTTGGGTGGGTGCCTGTTCCCCATGCTCCACTCCGGGAGTTAAGAATATGCCCATGTCCAGGGATGCTATTAATCCTGTTGCTGGACTTGGGTGGGGCTCTCAGTCTGAGGAAGGAGCAGGCTGTGCTAAAGCCTGTGGGAGCTGGGACCCTCTGACCCTGTGTGGGGTAAGCACTGCGTTTTTTTGGGGAGCTGGGTGGTAGACCCGGATCCTGCTAGAGAGGGACTATACTGTTTAGTCAGTGACCAGATGGCTGAGGATTTGTTTTGATTTATGTTTTGGTTGCTGTTTGTGCATGAAGACTGACAAATGAATGCACTGTTTGGACACTAAAGCCTTTGTCTGGAAGAAGTCTGTGAGAATGACCCCCGAATAAAAAGACGATACCTTACAGTAGACAGTTAGAACTGGATATTACAAGTTTAAATGATCAGCTAGATTATAGGTATAGCTCAACTGTAAAAAAGAATATGCATTCAGCCACCTATTAACAGCATTTTACAATTTATGGTAAATACATATACAATTACAATTCTCTTACTGTATTATAGGATGTGTCTGTCCAACAAAATATTGACTTGTTTCATTGCAAATTAGCAGAATTATAAATGCAGCTCTGGAGTATAATATAATATATAGACTGTACATCAGGATAAATATAAGATAATATGTACATTATTTTAAAACTTACCGAACTTAATATGTAGATTATTTATTCACAAACTGTAAAATACCTTACCATATATTTAAAGTGAACCTGTCACCACATAATGCAGTATAATCTGCAGACAGCATGTAATAGAGCAGGAGGAACAGAGCAGAATTATACATAGCATATTTTCTGGACTATAAGAAAATATCTTGCTATAAATATAATTATTGCGCTGAGTGTACCTATATTATAGTTTTTTTAAAACACAACTTTTATTTTGTCGATATTTAGAATATAAAGACACTTGTATTAAAACAATGCTTGTGTTGCACTGCTTTCTTAGAGGAGTGTCAGGCGTGACAAAGAGATTCCGATTTTTTCAGACAGCGGTTTTTGAGACAGGGGTCGCTTTTAAACAAGTATTCAGGTGGGTTGCTCTGCCTGAGTTCTATCCCTACATATACTAGTTGTGATGAGTGGGGAGAACCCTATCTGGCTTTATTCCGGGTACCCGCCCTTATAAGGGCGACCCACAACCGCTGGAACCTCGGATCTAGCTGTTTCACCCTGACAAATGGATTCCCTCTAAACTGTCCGACGCGTTTCACCACTGGGAGCAGTGGAAAGAAAGGAAAGAAAGGAAAGAAAAACAGCTCCGGGGCGCCTAGTGCAGTGGCAGCGCTCCCGCACGCATATCAAGGCAGTGGCAAGTAGTAAGTGTAAATGTGTCTCTTTTTATGGCGTCTCAGCGCCACCCATTTAATTGGTTAACCTATGGGTCCCCGGCAGGTCCTGGCAGCTAACATGTAATGGAATACCCTTCATGTGTCAATGGACACTAGTTTTAAGCTGGGCAATCATTTCTTAAGATTTTAAATAATCTATAGGGCATAGGCGCAATACTCATTACCAGATCGCACCTAGGCACAAATAGATCGCAGAGGAATCATGGTTCTTGAACTTGTGGGTTCAAAGGTCCTTGCAGGTCACAGTTTAGTCGATCCATGCCAGATTCAAGGTCCTTGCAGATCATAAGTATATCTCTCTTGATATTTTTCAAAAAAAGGGACTATTTATTGCCAGATTTCATAATAGGTCATAGATATATCTCTTTTGATATTTTTAACCCATTTACTACCAGATTTCACAGTGTAGTACTTTTTCTACTTCTGGATGTGCCGTGGAGTTTATCAATTTTTTTTTAAGTAAGGTGGGTGGATCACCCCCACAGCCGCTGGCACCCTACTACATCAATTTTTTTGCTGCTTTTCTGCTGTGCTGCCCTTGTTTTGTACTTTATAGTTAAATAGATAGATAGGTGGATAGTAAGATAATAAAAAAAAAACATACTTCCATACCAAGGTTTAATAAAAGTAAAGCATGCAAAGTATTGGTTTCTTCAAACCGTAAGTCATTAGATAATTTGTCATATGGGTTTCGATTTACCAAAGAATATAGTAGATGAAAAAAACAATAACACAGGCTTGCACCCATCTACAATGTTTTTACCTTAATATCTCATATTTATTGATGCTGAAAGATAGGAGATGATATTTTCTCCACTCACAAGTGCTTTATCTGTGTCAGGCAACCATCTACTACTAGATATATCCAGCCACTGTAATTTATGGCCATTATTAACCCTTTACCAGGACAATGATTGATGGCTTGCTTACAAGTATTTTTCTCCGCTCCGATAAACTCAGACCTGGACAACAAAACTAATAGATTTTTACACTGCATAGTAACCAGAATTGCAAGGTCTATCTATCAGTGTAAATCAGACAGAGTTGGCAATTGTACCAATGTACAACTGTATATGTAGCTACTTAGCACTTGCAAGGTGTGATCTACAGTACTCATCAGATATTACCAGTCTACCAGACATTTCACTTGACTGACTACATTAACGTTTAGACCGGTCCTGCATTCCTGCATCTATCTGACCCCATTGCTCGCCTCAGTGTGCCAAAAATTCGAGTACATTTTCAGACACTTTTACATTTAGTGCTGCCTCTGGTAACTGTACCTCCAACTACTTTCATTTGGTCTGATTTTCCTCAAAATAGACATTTAAGTCCTGGCCCGTAAAGGCTATGGACACATTTGGGGGCAATAAATTTTTTTCAATTATTGCATTGTACTCATTTTGAGCGAAAAAAAATGGAGCCCTTTCTCTGTACAGCCTTGCGATTCTCTAGTAGCAGGCTCTGTTTTTTTACCGCGTTCCATCAGTTGGGGAGCTGACGGCTCCTTATCTCTGATCTCTGACCTTATAAACACTTATTATAGCTCAATTCTTATCTTACTCATAAGTATGTGGCTTAAATAAGTGTTTTTGAGGTATTAATAATTTAGAAATAACGGTTATTAGATGATAGACGCAAAGTAAAAGTGAAAGTACGATTCTCACAGCTAGGCAGAAGTTGAACCATTGTGTCAAATCTGCTGAATATTTTTAATTAAGACCGATTAAAAAAATGATTTTAATCCCAAAATGAGTAAAATGCAATTATAAAAAAGAAATTGCCCCCCAAAGGTATTTATAGCCTTTAAGTCCTGGCTGAAGTGCTGGGAAAGGGTGTCACTGACTCTGCTCACTTCACTGCCTGGGCCAGACAGTGTCGCAAGCTGGCGCAGGATTTCAAGAAGCAGAGTCCGTGACGTAAGGGCACTGAGCTGTCTTAGAGTGAAACATGGGAAGAGGGACCTCTCCGGAGGTCATGGGCACTTGTATTCGGGGAGGAACGCCCCCCCCCCCATGGCATTTGTAAGTCATTTGCATATATCTTCAAACAAGGTGCGATCTGTTAACTGTTTGTCACCTACATGGCAGTGATAACAGTTTAATATGTCTAAAGTAGGTGACAGGCTCCCTTTAAGGAGCAGTACTCCTACTGAATGTGTGAAAGCAAAGATCATGAAAATTGAAGAAATTATACCTAAGGTACTGTTTAATTAAACAATACATTGCCTATATGTCATGAGACGATTAAATATGCAAATTTTTATAGTATATACAAAGCCTCAGCCCCTGGCTTTGCACCGTGAATAAGGATTCAACGCTGTTCTATCTGCTTTCCTGCAATTTCATTAAAGAAAAGTGAAACTTCACTTCCAAATATGCAATCTTGTGTGGTGTCTGTCTCTTGATGCTTGGCTGCATTTTTCATTAGATTAGTCTGAACACAGAACTGACATCAGAAGTTAATTTAGTGTCACCAGACTTCTGCAACAGACTTCAGTTCCCACTTAGCCCCATTGTAAGTATGTGTACCTTCAACTGCACAGGGACTAAAATAAACAAATTTAGATTGGAAAGGAAACAAAAGCATGAAAAGGATACGTTTATTAGGTCATTTTACAGTATTAGGCTGCCCTCTGGTGAACGTTGGCGGAAGGTGAATTTTGTCTGACAGTAAAAGAAAAATGTAATGCATTTGCTCACCTTTGCACATCTCTGCCACTGTCTGTACCCGCGCTGTACTCCTAAAGGCTGCGTAGATGTGCTATGCCAGGCTTTAGCAGAGCGGGCACAGGCAGAGGTGCAATGTGCTATTCTGAGCTCCTGCCCTGTGCCCGCTCACTCAGTTCTGCTAGACCAGGGATCAGCGCAGCCTCCGCCACTCCAGCTGTTCAGAAACTACTACTCCCAGAATGCTTCATTCACTTCCATGGGAGTTAGAAGAGCAGCCGAGCATGTTTGCATGCTGGGAGTTGTAGTTTCACAGCAGCTGGAGGGCCGAAGGTTGCTGATCCCTGTGCCAGACCGTGCAAAATGCAAGGCTTTAGCAGAGCAGAACAAGCGGGCACAGGGCAGGGCTTATTTCCAAAGGGTCCTCCGAAGGACCGCTGGTTGTCTCTTAGCTACATGTGCTACTAGTTTATCCACTTAAAACATTATTTTCTGATCATAAAATCATTTACTCTAGTTTTAATAAAATTAAAAACTGTCAGCTGCGCCACCCTAGAGACTGCTGATAGGCAGATAAACACCCGCTATCGTTCGCGGTGTAGGTAATCTGTGGCGGTATAGATCTGTACTGTCCGTACCCTTTAGACTAAAATCTTCTAAATAGGGCAACTATACTAATACAGCCAGATCCAGGGTGCGCATACTGTTTAAAAACTTTTCACATGCTGCCCCCCCCCCCCCCAGCATGTGAAAAGTATATATTTATATACGTCTCTAGAAAGTGAAGAAGTAAATTGGGGGATGGCATTGCATATTATAGAGCTATTTACTACTGAAATTGCTGTGTGTGAGGACCTATGCTCTATGAAGGGTTAGGAATGGGTTAACAAGGGCTGATTGAAATGCACTCCTGGGAGATGCAGGTGCCTGATAGTCACAATCACATGTGATGAGATGCAGGGGCGAACATACCGCCTGTTCAGCCGGTTCAGCTGCACAGGGACACAGGGGCCCAGAGTGGGGAGGGGGGGGGGGATTCAACTTGGACTGGTCCAGCAGGGAGTGGATAAAATCCTCTGTGTTTCCCAAGGAATCTATATGTAGAGTAATGTGGTGTAAAAGAGTGCCTGCATGTATGACAGTGTGTGTATGTAAGAGTGCCTGCATGTGTACAAGTGTTTGTATGTAAGAGTGCCTGTATGCATATGTAAGAGTGTCTGCATGTGTACAAGTGTTTGTATGTAAGAGTGCCTGTGTGTGTACAGTCGTGGCCAAAAGTTTTGAGAATGACGCAAATATTAGTTTTCACAAAGTTTGCTGTTAAACTGCTTTTAGATCTTTGTTCGAAAATTACATGACATTTATGCAAAGAGTCAGTATTTGCAGTGTTGGGCCTTCTTTTTCAGGACCTCTGCAATTTGACTGGGCATGCTCTCAATCAACTTCTGGGCCAATTCCTGACTGACAGCAACCCATTCTTTCATAATCACTTCTTGGAGTTTGTCAGAATTAGTGGGTTTTTGTTTGTCCACCCGCCTCTTGAGGATTGACCACAAGTTCTCAATGGGATTAAGATCTGGGGAGTTTCCAGGCTATGGACCCAAAATGTCAACGTTTTGGTCCCCGAGCCACTTAGTTATCACTTTTGCTTTATGGCACGGTGCTCCATCGTGCTGGAAAATGCATTGTTCTTCACCAAACTGTTGTTGGATTGTTGGAAGAAGTTGCTGTTGGAGGGTGTTTTGGTACCATTCTTTATTCATGGCTGTGTTTTTGGGCAAAATTGTGAGTGAGCCCACTCCCTT